>NC_084570.2:39141660-39229160 GCF_033978685.3 Nerophis lumbriciformis | reverse complement strand
CTAAACTGCATATCTTTTGAGTGTTTTGCAAAGTGATATTCAAAGGTTAAATTTAAGATTTTATTTGTTTAAGCTCTAAGGTATTTACATTTAAGGTATCTACATTTTATTGATATTTGCATCGGACAAGTTCATCTAAGGGTGATTTAAAATTTCTTCTATTGCTAATATTTTCTGTTGATACATATTGGACAATTTAAAAACATTTAAAAGTGTGTTTAATTTAATTGATTAAAAATGTCAAAGTCAGGTGGGCCTACAGAACAGGTAAGGGACAGTGACAGGGACAGGGAAGATGTTCTACTGACACCTGTACAGGCTTATGAGAGTGGTGCTGAAGAGGAAAAGCAGCAAGAGGAAAATCAAGAGCCGAGGAGAGGTGCAAGACCAAGAACCCTAACAGAAAAGGGTAAAGGAATGCAAATTATGAAAATCAACGCACTTCAGTTTAAGTTCAACGCCAGTTATGGAAGATGGAGAGCTCAGGCTAAAGCTGCTAAGACACCATTATCATCAAAGGAGCTTTTGGATGAGTCATTAGTTAATTCCATTATTGGTGAAATCAAACGTCTTTCTGCAGATGTCATGAGTGCTTATGAAGAGCTACGCCAAGTTTCAACTCCAGAACAGGAAACACGACGAAAAGTGGACGTGTGTACACAGACTTCCATTTTTATTCTCTCTGTAGCTGCAAGCCGTCTGGATGGAAATATTCCAGAAGAAGAGACAGAATGGCCAGAAGCTGGTTCTATATTTGACTCAACTTGTAAAAGCTCTGTCATGTCTATTTGGAAAGGCTACCCAGTGCAAGGAAGCACCAAGTCTTCTGTGGGTCGCCAAGAAGCTGCTGCTGAAGCTGCTGCAAGCCAAGCTGTTCTAAAAGTGCTACAAGAGCAAGAAAGAGAACAATTGGAATTAAACTTTCTTGAAGAAGAAGCTAGAAAGAAGATAGCTGAACAAGAGGCATCAGCCAGAAAGCGTCGCTTACAGCAAGAAGAAGAGGAAGCTAAAATAAAAGCTCAACTAGAAGAAGAGCATGTAGCTCTACAAAGGACTCTAGAGGAAAAACGGAGAATGATAAAGAAATTGGAGACAGTGAAAAGTCTTAATGCAGCAAAGGCGAGAATGCTGATATATGATCAAGGGAGTGTCAAAGAAGAGCTGAGTGACGTACTAGGAGATGAATTTGAAGAAGATGACCAAGTATCTGCACCCCCAAGTCATCTGTCTACACATAAGTCTGCCATATCAAAGGTTAAGAAAACCTCTAATGACAGTACAGCAGAGCTCGTTAAGATGCTAGCAGGTGCTTTAAGTGCCAACAGAATCCCAATTCCTGAACCTCCAATATTCAGTGGGGATCCATTGAAATATAGTGACTGGAAACTATCTTTTCAAACTTTGATAGACCAGAAGAATATACAAGAGAATGAGAAGATATACTACCTACGAAGATACATAGGTGGTCAAGCCAAGAAAGCTCTTGATGGTTACTTCCTGCTCGGAACTGAATCTGCCTATACTGCTGCATGGGAGATTCTAGAGGAGCGATACGGAAACCCATTTACAATTGCAAAAGCATACAGAGACAAGCTCCAAGCGTGGCCTAAGATGGGTTCTAAGGATAGCCTTGAGCTCCGGGAGTTCACAGATTTTCTCCGCAGTTGTGAGGCTGCCATGGTTAACATCAAGGCATTGGAGATTCTGAATGACTGTAATGAAAACAGGAAGATCCTTTCTAAGTTACCAGATTGGCTGATCGCAGCTTGGAATCGAAAGGTTATGGAAATGGAACGAGAGAAAAAACAATTCCCCTTTTTCAGTTATTTTGTCAGATTCCTAACTTGGGAAGCTAAAGTCGCCTGCAACCCTATCACTTCAGTGCAGTCACTGAAATCAAGTGAGACCGACAAGCCAAGGTCCCAAAGACAACAAAGCTTTGGAGCAAATACGTTGAACACAAGTTCTAATGAAAAGACACAGACAAGTTTCAATGAAAAGACTACAAACTCCAAGGAAAAGAATGTCATGACATGCATTTTCTGTAAAAGGAACCATCATACATTGCATAAATGCAGGAAGTTCATGGAGAAAGCTGTGGCGGACAGAGTCAAGTTCATCCAAGCTGAAAGTTTATGCTTTGGTTGTCTTCAGTCTGGACACCGCTCAAAGAACTGCAGCAATAGGAGTGTTTGCGACACATGCGAAAAGAAGCATCCAACTTGTCTGCATGAGGAGCGAACCAAAGATGAACAAAAGCCACCGCAAGCCGAACCAAGTACAAGTCAAGAAAATCCTAATGAAAGACCTCAAGCACCCCAAAACAAAGAAAGAACAAAAGATGCTACTTCATGTAGAGTAATACTTCATAAAGCTAACATACAAACGGCTGCAATAATCCCAGTCTGGCTGTCATCCACAACTCAACCAATGCAAGAGGTCCTTGTGTATGCTCTGTTGGATTCTCAAAGTGATACAACCTTTGTTCTGAGTGAAGTAGCAGATGCGTTGGAAGTGGACAAAGAGCAAGTCAAGCTTAACCTTTCTACTATGACTGCAAGAACTACAGTAGTAAGCTCTCAAAGAGTAACCAACCTGCAAGTAAGAGGCCTTTATTCAGGTGAGAAGATTGCCTTACCACCAGTCTACACGCGTGAGTTCATTCCGACGAACAGAACTCATATACCTACAGGTGAAACCGCAAAAGCATGGTCCCATCTAGAGCATCTCCAAGATAAGATACCACCTCTGCAAGACTGCGGAGTAGGTTTGCTCATCGGGTACAATTGCTCACAAGCCTTACTTCCCAGGGAAGTCGTGTCTGGCAAAGAAAACCAGCCCTACGCCCAGCGTACAGACCTTGGATGGAGTATTATTGGTCACCGAAATCCCTATGTAGACTGCGGCGATGCCATCGGAGTCAGCCATCACATTGTATTGAGACAAGTGTCACCAAGTTTGGAGCCTTATCTCAACCTCAAAACTGAAGTACACCATGTGTGTCGAACCAAAATGAAGGAGATTACTCCCTCGGACATTATCAAGGTCCTTGAATCAGACTTCTCTAAAAGAAACATGCAAATACAACTACCCATAAGAGAGTGCACGGTGGGAGAAATCAAGGAAGATGATCCTGAACTGCGCAAAGCTGTCGTGTGTAACACCAAGGCAGAAGAAGATAGATCATTGCTGAATCGCCTGAAGAAATTCTCTGATTGGTCAAGAATAGTAAGAGCAATTGCCAGATTGAAACGACGTGGAAAAGAACACAAAGGTGTGAAACAAAGAACTAATGAAAGTACAAGTCTGGAAGAAAGAAAAGAAGCAGAACTTGCTATCATCAAGCTAGTTCAAGCAGAAGTATTCTCAGATGAGATAAAGAGCTTGGAACGTAAGAAAGCAGTTCTCAAGACGAAAGACAGTAAGCTGTGCAAGTTAAATCCATTCTTGGATGAAGAAGGCATCTTAAGAGTTGGAGGCCGCTTGAGTCAAGCCGCATTGCACCCACACGTGAAGCATCCGGCAATACTCCCAAAGAGCAGCCATATCACAGCCTTGCTTATTAAGCACTTCCACGAGAAGGTGCATCATCAAGGACGTGGAATGACGATGAACGAACTGCGAGCCAATGGATGGTGGGTCCTAGGATGCAGCAGTGTCGTCTCGTCACACATTTTCAAATGTGTCAAGTGTCGAAAGTACAGAAGGAGTACTGAAGAACAGAGAATGGGTGACTTACCTAAAGATAGAACAGAGACTACTCCACCTTTCACTTACACCGGCATAGACTGCTTCGGTCCGATCTATGTTAAAGATGGAAGGAAGGACATGAAAAGATATGGTCTCATACTTACGTGTCTATGCTCAAGAGCCATACACATTGAAGTTGTTGATGATATGAGAGCATAGAGCAGGTCAGCAGCAGGAAGCATGAAGTGCTCTAAAACTTGCTGGTAGACGGCTGCGTTGACCCTGGATCTCAGGAAACAGAGTGGACCGACACCAGCAGATGACATGGCACCCCAAACCATCACTGATGGTGGAAACCTTACACTAGACTTCAGGCAACGTGGATCCTGTGCCTCTCCTGTCTTCCTCCAGACTCTGGGACCTCGATTTCCAAAGGAAATGCAAAATTTGCATGGTTGGGTGATGGTTTGGGGTGCCATGTCATCTGCTGGTGTCGGTCCACTCTGTTTCCTGAGATCCAGGGTCAACGCAGCCGTCTACCAGCAAGTTTTAGAGCACTTCATGCTTCCTGCTGCTGACCTGCTCTATGGAGATAGAGATTTCAAGTTCCAACAGGACTTGGCGCCTGCACACAGCGCAAAATCTACCCGTGCCTGGTTTACGGACAATGGTATTTCTGTTCTAAATTGGCCCGCCAACTCCCCTGACCTTAGCCCCATAGAAAATCTGTGGGGTATTGTGAAAAGGAAGATGCAGAATGCCAGACCCAAAAACGCAGAAGAGTTGAAGGCCACTATCAGAGCAACCTGGGCTCTCATAACACCTGAGCAGTGCCAGAAACTCATCGACTCCATGCCACGCCGCATTAACGCAGTAATTGAGGCAAAAGGAGCTCCAACCAAGTATTGAGTATTGTACATGCTCATATTTTTCATTTTCATACTTTTCAGTTGGCCAACATTTCTAAAAATCCCTTTTTTGTATTAGCCTTAAGTAATATTCTAATTTTGTGACACACGGAATTTTGGATTTTCATTTGTTGCCACTTCAAATCATCAAAATTAAATGAAATAAACATTTGAATGCATCAGTCTGTGTGCAATGAATAAATATAATGTACAAGTTACACCTTTTGAATGCAATTACTGAAATAAATCAAGTTTTTCAAAATATTCTAATTTACTGGCTTTTACCTGTATGTATATATATATATATATATATATATATATATTAGAGATGCGCGGATAGGCAATTATTTCATCCGCAACCGCATCACAAAAGTCGTCATCCATCCGCCAATCCACCCGAACCAACATTTTATCAAAACCACACCCGCCCG
This sequence comes from Nerophis lumbriciformis, assembly GCF_033978685.3. Lineage (NCBI taxonomy): Eukaryota > Metazoa > Chordata > Actinopteri > Syngnathiformes > Syngnathidae > Nerophis > Nerophis lumbriciformis. Next base: position 39,224,131 of record NC_084570.2, on the reverse strand, counting down.
CCATCCGCCAGTTGTTACATATCTTATATAGACGATGCAAGGCATTAGTGAGGTTATAAAGCTTTTGCCTGTTAAAGAAAGGAGACTGATCCAATATAGCAGAGACATTCAATGCGTGCCACGCATTAATATATCTTGGCCACGCATTAGTGGCTAAGATATATTAATGCGTGATAATATTATTTATCATTATTATAATATTATTGTCATTTCCATTAAGAAAGTGTTGACTATTGTTGCCAATGCCCTCAGATCAGGAGTGCGTCCCTCACACTTTGTGTGCGCAGTTCCAGCAAGCAGAACGAGGCTTTTAAGAAGTTAAAACAATGTTTTAGAAAGACTAGACCTATATTTTCGTTAGGTAAAAAAAATGTTCTGAATTTATTTCAATGAATATTAACTTGTTAACGTTATAATGCTCAAATAGGGACGAGGGTGGGGTGCACAGTGAAACAGTGAACAATTTCGCGACAAAGATGAACCTTTATTGATTGATCTGCAGCCATGACAAAATATCAGGCAATCTCCATTGTCAACGACAGGCAGGAAAATAAAGATAAACACATAGCCTATGTTGTAGGCATAGGCTCATACGTTTTTAAGTTGAAATAAAAAAATAAATAAAAAATGTGCCTCATAAGCCTTAGGCTGTCAATCACGCGCACAAACTTAAATTATACAATAACATATGTATGTCATCTCTATTTAAACAAAAATAAATTAAATAAATAATAATAACAAATTACCTGCAACTTATTGGCCAAGGCAAATAGCTGAAGGGGGGAAATCAAACCCATCAGACTGCACTTTATCATCAAACTTGAATTATAATGAAAATAGACGGTCGCGACAAACAAAGCAGGCTAAATAGCCTTACATTGTCGCCAATCGGAGATGCGCTTCACTTGAAAGCGAGGCCAAATAATTATTCACACATAGTAGTATATCTCGAATAGAAAAAAACCACAATAAACAACGCAATTACCTTAATTCCTTTGCATTGTAGTGCGCCCAAACAACACGTAACCATCAAAATTATTTAGCTGACCGAACTCAATATAGGTTAGACCTGGGGATTATTTGGTATAGCCTATAGGTAACGTAGACTAATTTGTTTAACATATCCAACCGTATGTCTACTTACTTTTTTTTTTGTTAGCACTATGCAGGAATAAAATGGCATCTACGGTGCCAGGATTCATGCGAGAGCGCCTGGCCTCTAAAATGCGCCCTGCTGCGTTGAAGGAGCGCTCACTTGCGCCACTTGTTGCATGGGACGCGGTGCCTGATTAATAATTGACTGTTTCAAAGAGTGCTGCTCGTTTTTCGTATGTGGGTAACAACATTTAACTATAAATATATATTTCCGAATTGGTTCAACCGCCATCCGCCCGCATCTATTTAATATCTATTTTTACCCGCCCGACCCGCGGTTTATCCGCGGTTGTGTCCGCAAACCGCGCATCTCTAATATATATATATATATATATATATATATATATATATATATATATATATATGTATATATATATATATCTATCATCATCATCATTGGCGATCGAGTATGATAGTCCTCCTGTTGGAGAGTCTGGTCATCTGTGGGTCCTCAGGTGGCTGTAGAGGCCAATCCGTGATCCACAGACTCTATTGCAGTGGGGGCATATGTGCGTGATTGTCGTGGCAGTAGTGGTGGTTGTGGTGGTGGTCTGAGGAGCTGTTTTGGTAGTGTAGTTTTGGTAGTCTCCTTTCTTTGTTACCTCTTGGTTTCCGCGGCATGGTGGAGGTCCTTTTCTAATTGTGCTGTGCCTTCATGGACCATCCTGCTCCACAAAACCCTCTGGTGGGCAGCCTCCTCCCAGGTGTTGAGGTTGAAGCAGCATTTCCTCAGGTGGATTTTGAAGTTATCTTTATACCGCTTCTTCTGCCCCCCTTGGGTGCGTTGTCCTTCCGTCAGTTGTCCGTACAACATCTGTTTTGGAAGGCGACTGGCATGCAAATTACATGGCCTGTCCATCGCAGCTGGTGCCGAATGACAGTTGTAGTGATACTGGGCATGTTAGCTTCCTTCAGAACACTAATGTTGGTATGCCTATCTTCCCAGCTGATCCTGAGGATCTTGCTGAGACATCGCTGGTGGTACTGCTCCAGAGCCATCAGGTGTCTGCTGTAGGTGGTCCAACTATCAGCCCCGTAGAGCAGAGTGGGCAGAACTACAGCTTGATATACAAGAAGCTTGATGTTGGTCTGGATGACCCGATTCTCAAAAACTATTTTATTGAGCTTAGCAAAAGCTGCGCTGGCACAACCTATGTGTGTCATGATCCGTGGTCGGATCATGTTTTGTGTTATCGGTTTGTTTTGGACTCCTTTTAGTTCCTGGTTATGCACTTCCTGAGTTTAGTCACCATGGTTACTTATGATTTTCACCTGTCTTTTCGCGCACCTGTTGCTCATCAGAGACTCTATTTAGTTCTGCCTTTTCCGGTCACTCATTGTAGCTTCCTTGTTTGCTCCATGCAACTGTTACGTTTGACTTTCCAGATTTCTTGCTTCTGTGTTTCCTGTGCTAAGTTTTGCCTTAGCTCTGCGTGCAATCGACACACATACTTTTTTGCTTGTTTTCGGTTGGTCTTTGATTTATGACAATAAATCATCTCCTACGTCACGCTGTCGTCCGGAGTAGTCCGTGTAGCATTGGAGGAACGATCCCGCAGCAAGCTGCAACCCCAACCGTGACAGAACGAAGCTACCACAGTTCCTTCGCCATGGACTCCGAGGAGGTGAAGAAAGGTACGAGGAGGTTGTTAAAGGCGAGGGAGGACATCGCTACACTCCAGTACCGGACGCGCCAGCGAGGATGGAAGTCGCTTCGCTACCGGGACGCGCCGCTCCCTCAGACTCCTCCTCCGGCACACAGCACGCCTCAAGCAGCCCACTCTTCCCCTCAAGTGTTTGGTAATCCTGTTACACATTTTGCCAAACAATTTTTGGATTGGGCTGCAAGCCAGATTAACTCCAACAAGGTAACTACATCCATTTTGAATGACGTCACCCCGCCCACTTCTGAGGACGTCACTGAAGCGGCGCGCAACGATGACATCATTCCGCCGGCGTCTTCAAGGGAAGACCCTGATCAGGATTTTCTTTTTTTTCCATCTGTCTCCCTTTGTCAGCCAGCCCCTAAAGACGTCATTCCTAAAATAAAATACCATCAGGACATTTTTTCTAAAGCTAGATTTAGTCAACCTCAGTCACCTCCGCCCCCAGTGACTCTGACTCCGCCCCTATGGACCATAGCCCCGCCCACGTCAGAGACTTTGTCTTCCCTGTCTCCTCGTCACTCTCCTGTTGGAAGGAGGGATGAACATTTTGGACAATTTAAAGGGGAGAATTCTGCCCCCCTCCTTACCTCCCGCCACCCACCCTTAAAGACTGTTCCGGAGCGCGTCTGGTATCCGCCCCTTGAGGGGGGGGCTGGGGCCGGGAGCTGTGCTGGTGGGGCTGCTCAGCTGCGCCCAGCCAGGCAGCAACCTCCATCCCGGCCGCCACCACCAGTCTTTCGACCTGCCAAGCCGCAACCTCCAGCTCGTCCTCTACCACCAGTCCATCGGCATGTCAAGCCGCAACCCCCAGCTAGACCGCCTCCGCCATGCTCATGGCTAACCTCAGCCGGGGTGGGCCTGCAGACGCCACCATCATCTCCGGTGGGCTTGCAGACGCCACCATCATCTCCGGTGGGCTTGCAGACGCCACCATCATCTCCAGTGGGCCTGCAGACGCCACCATCTCCAGTTCCTGTTCCTCGGCTAGCACCAGCTCCAGTTCCTGTTCCTCGGCTAGCACCAGCTCCAGTTCCTGTTCCTCGGCTAGCTCCAGTTCCTGTTCCTCGGCTAGCACCAGCTCCAGTTCCTGTTCCTCGGCTAGCACCAGCTCCAGTTTCTGTTCCTCGGCTAGCACCTGTTCCTGTTCCTTGGCTAGCACCAGCTCCAGTTCCTGCTCCTCGGCTAGCACCAGCTCCAGTTCCTGCTCCTTGGCTAGCACCAGCTCTAGTTCCTGCTCCTCGGCTAGTACCAGCTCTAGTTCCTGCTCCTCGGCTAGCTCCAGCTCCAGTTCCTGCTCCTCGGCTAGCTCCAGCTCCTGTTCCTGCTCCTCGGCTAGCTCCTGTTCCTGTTCCTGCACCACGCCTAGCTCAAGCTCTTGTGCCTGCACCACGCCTAGCTCAAGCTCCTGTACCTGAACCACGCCTGGCTTCGCCGCCCATTGCCTGCACCACGCCTGGCTTCGCCGCTTGTGCCTGCACCACGCCAAGCTTCGTCGCCTGTACCTGCACCCACGCCTGACTCGTCTGCTGCTGCGTCCACGCCTGACTCGTCTGCTGCTGCGTCCAAGCCTGCCATGACGGCGGCACCGACGCACCCACCTCCCCGTCGACCACGGATGTGGCCGCTCCCTGGTCGTCCGCCTTGCCAAGTGCGCCCACCTCCCAGTCGGCCACGAATGTGGCCATTCCCTGGGTGCCCGCCTCGCCGGCTGCAGCGGCGTTCCACTCGCCGCCGCCACTTGACTTTGCCTTGGTGGATTCGGGGACACTTGGCCTGGCGACCCACCGCCAAGTCCTCCCTCCGCCCTCCCGTGACTTTTGACCCTGCATGTATTTTGTTTTTAGGACATCTAGAATCTGTCCTTAATGGGGGGTCTCTGTCATGATCCGTGGTCGGATCATGTTTTGTGTTATCGGTTTGTTTTGGACTCCTTTTAGTTCCTGGTTATGCACTTCCTGAGTTTAGTCACCATGGTTACTTATGATTTTCACCTGCCTTTTCGCGCACCTGTTGCTCATCAGAGACTCTATTTAGTTCTGCCTTTTCCGGTCACTCATTGTAGCTTCCTTGTTTGCTCCATGCAACTGTTACGTTTGACTTTCCTGATTTCTTGCTTCTGTGTTTCCTGTGCTAAGTTTTGCCTTAGCTCTGCGTGCAATCAGCACACATACTTTTTTGCTTGTTTTCGGTTGGTCTTTGATTTATGACAATAAATCATCTCCTAACTCACGCTGTCGTCCGGAGTAGTCCGTGTAGCATTGGAGGAACGATCCCGCAGCAAGCTGCAACCCCAACCGTGACAATGTGGTGGTGGATCTCGGCATCGATGACAGCTCTCGTTGAAAGAAGACTGCCAAGATATGCAAAATGCTCCACATTTTCCAAGATGTTGTTGTCCACATAAATTGTGGGGGGTTGGGAGGGTGTGTCAGGGGCCGGTTGGTACAGGATCTGAGTCTTCTTTATGTTGGTGTCAAGTCCCAGGAGTCGGTACGCTCTGGCAAAAGCATCCATGATGTTCTGGAGGTCCAACTCAGAATGAGCAACTAGAGCATTGTCATCTGCGTACTGAAGCTCTGTAATGGAGGATATAAGCACCTTGCTTTTTGCCCTGAACCTACTCAGGTTGAAGAGCCCGCCGTCTGTCCGGTATATGAACTGGACTCACTCGGGCAGGTTTTGACTGGTGAGGTGAAGTATGGCTGAGATGAAAATAGCAAACAGGGTTGGTGCGATGATGCAGCCCTGCTTGACACAAGTGTCAACTTAGAAGGGAGCCGTTTCAGAGCCGCCATTTCCAACTACCACTGCGGTCATGTCGTCGTGCAACAGACGCAAGATCTTCAAATACTTGTCTGGGCATCCGATCTTGGAGAGGGCACCCCAGAGGGCAATTCTGTTCACAGAATCAAAGGCCTTTGTAAGGTCAATGAATGCCATGTATAGTGGCAGGTGTTGTTCCCGACATTTCTCTTGCAGTTGACGAACTGCAAAAATCATGTCCGATGTTCCCCTAGCTGGACGAAAGCCACACTGGGACTCTGTGAGGATCTCTTCTGACAGCGGCAATAACCGGTTTGCCAAAATACGGGCCAGTATTTTTCCTATTGTGGACAGGAGAGAGATGCCTCTGTAGTTGCCGCAGTCCGCCTTATCTCCCTTCTTGAAGATGATGACAATCAGGGCGTCCCTGAGTTCGGCTGGGATTTCCTCCTTATCCCAGATTTTACCAATGAGGCTATGGATGTGGCAAAGGAGTTTTAGTCCGCCTTGTTTTAATATTTCTGCTGGTATCCCATCTGGTCCGGAAGCCTTGTTGTTACCCAGTTTTCTGATGGCATCTTGGACCTCATTTTCGGTGGGAGGATCACCCAAATGCTCCATGATGGATCGCTGAGGAATCTGGTTGATGGTTTTCATCTCCACTGTGGAGTTCCGATTCAGGAGCTCTTGGAAGTGTTCACGCCATCTGGAATTGATACCTACATCTTTAGAGCGGATGGGGTTTAGGCCTCGATAGCTGGGCCCATAAACAGCCTTGGTAGCATTGAAGAAACCCCTGGTGTCCCCAGAGTCAGCAAGCTTCTGAATTTCCAGAGCCTTCTCCATCCACCATTTGTTTTTCAGCTCTCTCACTCTGCTCTGGACAAGTGCCTTTGCCTTGGCGTAGGCCTGCCTTTTGTCCCTGCAGTTGATGTCGCTCTGCCAAGAACAAAAAGCTTTCCTTTTGGCATCAATCAGCTGTTGTATTTCGATGTCGTTTTCATCGAACCAGTCCTGGTGTTTCCTAGTCCTGTAGCCAATGGTATCCTTGCTGGTTTCAAGTAGCGTGGTCTTAAGAGCATTCCAGTGTTCTTCCACATCCTCAGGATATTCTTCCGGGAGTCTCACAGACAAGGTGTTTTGTAGATGTTGCACCCTATCTGTGTCTCCAAGGCTATCAATGTTAAATTTAGGGTGGAACAGTCTCCTTTGTGTCCTCCTCTTCTGCCGCAGCTCGATGTTCATTTTGGAGTGGATGAGGCGGTGGTCTGTCCAGCAGTCATCTGCACAAATCATGGCCCTGGTGATGTTAACATCCTTACGATCTCTGGCCCTGACAATGACATAGTCTATGAGATGCCAGCGCTTTGATCTGGGATGCATCCAGGACGTTTTGAACCGGTTTATCTGGCGGCAAAGGGTGTTTGTTATCAGAGGATCATGTACAGCACACCTTGACAGAAGAAGGACTCCGTTGGATTTGACATTCCCAACACCTTCTTTACCGAGAGTGCCTTTCCAGAGCTTGTGATCCTTGCCAACCCTGGCATTGAAGTCCCCGAGTAGAAGGATCTTATCTTCTTTCGGGATATCCGATAGAACCTGGTCTAAGGTTGCATAGAAAGTCTCCTTGTCTTCATCGTGTGAGTCCAAAGTTGGTGCATAGGCACTCACAGTCGTTGCCATCTGATTGTTTGAGAGCCTCAGGCGTAGGGTCATGAGTAGCTCATTGATGCCTATTGGAGATTCGGAGAGTTGGGAGATGAGCCGGTTTCTGATGGCAAATCCCACTCCATGGATTCTGGGTTCATCAGCTGTTTTTCCCTTCCAGAAGAAAGTGTATCCTCCTTACTCCTCCTTTTGTTGCCCCTCCTCAGCCAAGCGGGTTTCAGACAGGGCAGCAATGTCGATCTTGCACCTTTTCAACTCCTTGGCAACAATCACCGATCTTCTTTCTGGACGATTGCTGGAGGCACTGTCCATAAGTGTTCTCACATTCCAAGTTCCAAAGTTCATTGTTTTTGTTTTTGTTTTTCGACCGCTATGAGGTGAACCCACTGGACGCGGTATTCCAGTCAGGTTATAGGAGACAGGCTATTTTAGGGCACCTTTTCTAGCCCCTTCCCGTGTAGGGTGAGCAGAGTGGATCCTAAATAGGACTGCTCAGACGTGGGTGCTGCTGCCGAAATGCTCTCTCTGCCTCGATCCGAGAGCAAGGCGACTGAATCAGGCACCCACCGCCTATGTGCCAGTGCGTGGCTAGAAGCTCCCAGACTTCACTGTCCTGCTCCCGTCACCATTTCCTGGTCGCCATAGGACTTATAGGGGGGTTGGGTAATGATGGGTCCTTCAGGAGAACGCCTGTGCGGGGAATCTTTTAAAGTGGGGAAACTGGTGCACAGGCAGTCACAACACTGTCCTTGGCAAAGAGAAGGCCAGGGTCCAATGGCATGGAGACCAAGACAATTGGGGGCCCATCTTTGCTGCAGCCTTCTTCCGCCTTTGTGACCGTTGTGGAGGTTCTCTACATCCATCATCCGCCCACTCCGCCGTTGAGGTCTTTTTTGACGATGGGAATGCGCAGTCCCCAACGTCACTTGCTTTTCTCTCAGGGTGTGCTCCCCTAGCCTTTTGTCTTCCCAGACTAACCCACAAGGCAGCGGGGGTGTATGTATATATACAGTATATATACACACACACACATATATATGTATGTATACGTTGTGTATATATACATGTATACAAAGGCCAAAAGCAGTGAAGGTGTCACGTTGTGTAAATGGTAAATAAAAAGAGAATACAACAAATCCTTTTCAACTTATATTCAATTGAATAGACTGCGAAGACAAGATATGTCATGTTCACACTGAGAAACTTTGTTCTTTTTTGCAAATATTAGCTCATTTGGAATTTGATGCCTGCAAGAGGAGGGAACAGGTGGTAGAGGTGAACGGCACCGTGCCCCCCCCCCCCCCCCCCCCCCCCCTCTCGGTGAGCTGTGGAGTCCCCCAAGGCAGTATATTAGGGCCTTTACTGTTCCTAATATACATAAACGACTTGTCATCGGCATCCATCCTATTTGGGTCCCACATCAACCTTAAGAAAGTCAATGACTTCACTATAAAAGTGGGTGACATTGTTATCACCAGGAAAGATGAGGTCACCTACCTAGGTTCCATTCTAAAGGCTAATCTTTCCTGTGATAAAATGGCAACCAAGGTAATCAAAAAGGTCAATCAACGAACGAGATTTCTCTATAGAATCTCCTCTCTGGTCAACAAAAGCACCAAGAGGATTCCGGCGGGAACTCTCGTTCAACCCTTTTTCGATTATGCATGCACCTCCTGGTACCCTAGCACCTCCAAAACCCTCAAATCTAAACTCCAAACATCCCAGAACAAGCTAGTCAGATTACTTCTGGACCTCCGCCCCAGATCCCACCTCACTCCTACCCACTTCTCCAAAGTGGGCTGGCTCAGGGTGGAGGACAGAGTAAAACAACTTGCCTCTATAAAATCCGCTACACCTCCCTGATACCGAAGTACATGTCAAATTACTTCCTTAACGTAAATGACCGCCATAACCACAACACCAGGGGGAGCTCCACTAACCACGTTAAACCCAGATTCCGATCTAACAAAGGTCTTAACTCATTCTCTTTCTATGCCACATCAATGTGGAATGCGCTCCCAACAGGTATAAAAGAAAAGGCATCTCTATCCTCCTTCAAAACCGCAATAAAAGTACACCTCCAGGCAGCTACAACCCTAAACTAACACCCTTCCCGGATTGTTAATAATCAAATGTAAACAATCAAATGCAGATACTTTTTCTTATGCCTTCTGATCTCTCTCTCTCTCTCTCTCTCTCTCTGATGACTGATGATAACAACCAAACCAAACCATTTCTCAACCAGCTATTGCAAGGAATTTAGGGATTTCACCATCTATGCTCTGTAATATCAGGAACACTTCAGAAAACCACTGTCAGTAACTACAGTTGGTCGCTACATCTGTAAGTGCAACTTAAAACTCTACTATGCAAAGCCATTTATCAACAACACCCAGAAACGCTTAGCTGGGCCCGAGCTCATCTAAGATGGACTGATGCAAAGTGGAAAAGTGTTTTGTGGTTTGACGAGTCCACATTTCAAATTGTTTTTGGAAACTGTGGACGTCGTGTCCTCCGGACCAAAGAGGAAAAGAACCATCCGGACTGTTCTCGGCGCAAAGTGGAAAAGGCAGCATCTGTGATGGTATGGGGATATATTAGTGCCCATGGTATGAGGGTGTATTAGTGCCCAAGGCATGGGTAACTTACACATCTGTGAAGGCACCATTAATGTTGAAAGGTACATACAGCTTTTGGAGCAACACATGTTGCCATCCAAGCAACGTTGTCATGGACGCCCATGCTTATTTCAGCAAGAAAATGCCAAGCCAGGTGTTACAACAGAGTGGCTTCATAGTAAAAGAGTGCGGGTACTAGACTGGCCTGCCTGTAGTCCAGACCATTGGAAAATGTGTGGTGCAATATGAAGGCTAAAATAGCAGACGGGAGACTGTTGAACAACTTAAGCTGTACATCAAGCAAGAATGGGAAAGAATTCCACTTAAAAAATGTGTCTCCTCAGTTCCCAAACCTTTACTGAGTGTTGTTAAAAGGAAAGGCCATGTAACACAGTGGTAAAAATGCCTTTTTTGCAATGTGTTGCTGCCATTCAATTCTAAGTTCATTATTATTTGCAAAAAAAAATGAAGTTTCTCATTTACGATTTACACAACGTGCCAACTTCACTGATTTTGGGGTTTGTATATGTATATGTATATGTATGTGTGTGTGTGTGTATATGTATATATGTATATGTATATGTATATATATATATATATATATATATATATATATATATATATATATATATATATATCCATTTTCTACCGCTTATTCCCTTTGGGGGGGCTCTCAGCTGTATTCAGGCAGAAGGCGGGGTACACCCTGGACAATATATATATATATATATATATACCGTATTTTCCGCACCATTAGCCGCACCTAAAAACCACAAATTTACTCAAAAGCTGACAGTGCGCCTTTTAACCCGGTGCGCTTTATATATGGATAAATATTAAGATTCATTTTCATAAAGTTTCGATCTCGCAACTTAGGTAAACAGCCGCCATCTTTTTTCCCGGTAGAACAGGAAGCGCTTCTTCTTCTACGCAAGCAACCGCCAAGGTAAGCACCCGCCCCCATAGAACAGGAAGCGCTTCTACTTCTACTGTAAGCAACCACCCGCCCCCGGAAGAAGAAGAAAAAACGCGCGGATATCACCGTACGTTTCATTTCCTGTTTACATCTGTAAAGACCACAAAATGGCTCCTACTAAGCGACAAGGACCCGGTTCATGAAAAGACGCAATCTCTCCATCCGCACACGGATTACTACCGTATTTCACAGCAACTGATATTCCTGTGAACCGCACTGTGGAACGGGAGCACGTACGGTGAATATTCGCACCACAGGGAATGAGAAGTCATCCTTCACTGTGGTTCTAGCTTGCCATGCTAACTTCCACCCATGGTGATATTCAAAAGGAAGACCTTGCCAAAAGAGACCTTTCCAGCCGGCGTCATCATAAAAGCTAACTCGAAGGGATGGATGAAGAAAAGATGAGCGAGTGGTTAAGGTAAGTTTAAGTTTACGCGAAGAGGCCGGGTGGCTTTTTTCACGCAGCTCTGTCCATGTTGATATACGTATGTTTGTGATTGCACATTTGCGTACATTTTGGGAGTGAACAGAGTTGTTAGAACGCTGGTTTTTAATATATTATTAAAGTTTGACTGACCTATCTGACTGTTTTTTTGACATTCCTTTAGCGCAGTTAGATGCGGCTTACAACACGGGGCGGCTTATTGGTGGACAAAGTTTTGAAATATGCCGTTCATTGAAGGCGCGGCTTTTAACCCAGGGCGCCTTATGATGCGGAAAATACGGTATATATATATATATATATATGTGTGTGTGTGTGTGTGTGTGTATATATATATATATATATATATATATATATATATATTGTCCAGGGTGTACCCCGCCTTCTGCCCGAATGCAGCTGAGACCCCCCGCAACCCCTAACGGGACAAGCGGTAAAAAACGAATGGATACATATATATGCAGTGAAAGTGTACAATAACATCTTTTATCTGCAATTGCTTGAATTAATGTTTGGTTATTGTTCTTATCTTGTATTTATTTAATTTGCTGCATTTTCTTTGTAAGTTTTTATGTTTTGTTACTGTGGTTACTTGTTGGCCAGAACACAAATACTATGCCTTTTTATATCCTAATTAAAATAAAAAATTTAAAAATTGATGTTGCCGCTGAAATGAATGTTAGTATGTAGCTCACCCTACTAGCATGACGTCACTGCTAAAAAGAACATTAGCATGTAGCTCACACTGCCAGCATAATGTTGATGCTGAAATGGACGTTAGCATGTAGCTCACACAACTATGCTATTGTAGCTAACACTAGCGATTGTTTATCAAGTTTTTCAAAGATTTCTTGGTGAAGACTCCTACTCTTACCTTTCATGGTAAGCAGACTGGGGTTGGGCAGCAGCGGCACAGCCAGCAGAAACAGGAAGTAGACCACCGACAGTCCGTTGTAGCGAAACGATGAGGCTGTGCGGACCAGAGAAAAAAGAACATGTGGGCTTGGAAAGGAAATATTGGACGTCATTGCAGGAACTTCCCTCAAATGAACCTTGGAGTGACAATAAAACTTGATTTGAACACCACTTATCAATACTTGTACTTCTTGAACGTCAACAATTATACATACAGTACCGTACATTCTAGTCATCTGAGTGCAGTTAATATTCATCAAATACAATATTTACACACACTTTGTACGTATAGAAAGCCATCTGGATCAAAGCATTCCAAAAACTGGCTCAGTTGAGGACCTAAATGACATAGATTGAAATCCCAACTCCATGTTTGTGACGGAAGAGGCCCATTCATTGTCAATGGGGAGAACATTCCGGGAATTTCCGGGAATTTCCAGGAAAACCGGGAATTTTGGGAAAGGGAAAACATGTTTTGCATTGGACATATGTGAAGAGTAGTGTGTGTGGCTGGTTGAAAGGATGGACTCGGGTTTAAAAATGGCACAACATTTGGAGAATTTAGGGCATTGTATAACTATGAATACGTCTATTCATTTGAATGGGAATTTCCTGGAAATTTGTGAATTTCGTGAAAACCAGGAATTTTTGAAAATATTAAGCCTGCTCAGTGGGCTTGTGGTGTGAAGTGTCCGCCCTGAGATCGGTAGGTCGTGAGTTCAAACCCCGGCCGAGTCATACCGAAGACTATAAAAATGGCACTCATTACCTCCCTGCTTGACACTCAGCATCAAAGGTTGGAATTGGGTGTTAAATCACCAAAAATTATTCCCGGGCGCGGCCACCGCTGCTGCACAATGCTCCCCTTACCATCCAGAGGGTGGAACAAGGGGATGGGTCAAATACAGAGGGTAATTTCACCACACCTAGTGTGTGTGTGACTATCAGTGGTACTTTATCTTTAATACTAGATGATAGGAATGGGTTGGTGTTGGAACTTTTGGAAGCAGTCGAGAAATGTTGACCAAGTAACAGTTTGAGTTGACAATGGGTATTTTTAACATATGTACCTTTGACATTTTTACAGAGTTAAAGTTGTTTGTAAAGCTATCAGATGTACTTTTGACACTTGTACAGAGTTAAAGTTGTTGTTTGTAAAGCTTGCAGATGTACTTTTGACACTTGTACAGAGTTAAAGTTGTTTGTAAAGCTATCAGATGTACGTTTGACACTTGTACAGAGTTAATGTTGTTTGTAAAGATTGCAGATGTACCTTTGACATTTTACAGAGTTAAACGTGTTTGTAAATCTAGGAAGAGGAAGTACCTGATGAATTTAGGGCATTGTAGAACTATGAATACGTCCATTCATTTGAATGGAAATTTCCTGGAAATTTTGTAATTTCGTGAAAATCAGGAATTTTTGAAAATACTAATACTAGATGATATGGATGTGTTTGTGTTGGAACTTTTGGAATCTGTCAAGAAATGTTGACCAAGTAACAGTTTGAATTGACAATGGGTATTTCAGAATTCCTGGTATTTTGGGAAAACCGGGAATTTGTACAAACAAAAATTAAATTTGTTGTCCCGACTAAGTGAAATGTTTTTAAGGTGGAATGGTCAAAATGGTTGAAAAATGTGGACTGGGAAAACATTCCAGGAAGAGTTGAAAACGGGGCTTTGGGAAACCGGGAACTCTGGGAATTCCTGGATTTATTTATTTTTTTAACTCGGAAAATGGTAGTTTGATTGTCCAAGATGGTGGAACGGTTCAACTTGGATGAGAAATGTGGGATATGGAGAGGTTGTATAATGCCCATTCATTTGGCAATGGGGAGAAAATGCCGCGAAAACGGGGAATTCCGTGAAAAGAAAAAACATGTTTTGCGTTGGACATATGTGAAGAGGAGTGTGTGTGGATGGTTGAAAGGTCAGAATCGAGTTTAAAAAATGGTGCAAAATGTTGAGAATTTAGGGCATTGTAGAGCTATGAATACGTCAATTCATTTGAATGGGAATTTCCTGGAAATTTTGGAATTTCGGGATAACCAGGATTTTTTGAAAATATTGATAGTAACACAATTGTCCTAGATCAGGGGTCGGCAACCCGCGGCTCCGGAGCCGCATGCGGCTCTTTGATCACTCTGATGCGGCTCAGCAGCTTACTTGCTGAACCCCCCAATTTTCCCGTGAGACTTCCGGATTTCAGTGCCTCTCGCAGAAAACTACCGGGATTAATATTCACCGATTTTCACCCTCACAGCTATAATAAGGGCGTGCCATGATGGTACAACATTTGGCGCCCTCTACATTCTGTATTAATAGAGTGCCAGCCCAACAATTGTTATACAATATACATCTTATGCTTGCACACCTACGTGACAGCAAGGCATACTTGGTCAACAGCCACACAGGTTACACTGACGGTGGTCATATAAAACAACTTTAACACTCTTACTAATAATGCGCCACACTTTGAACCAAAACCAAACAAAAATGACAAACACATTTCGGGAGAACATCTGCACCTTAACACAATATAAACACAGCAGAACAAACACCCAGAATCCCTTGCAGCCTTGACTCTTCCGGGCTACGTTATACACCCCTGCTACCACCAAACCCCGCCCGCTGGTGTAGAATAGTATATGTGTGAATGCTTGGACATCCACACATATAATAATAATAATAATAATAATAATAAATATATTATTTTTTATGTAGGATATTAAATGTGTGAATGTTTGACATTCACACATATAATAATAATAATAATAATAATAATAATAAATAGATGATTTTTGGTGTAGAATAGTATATGTATGAATGATAGGACTTTCACACATACTAATAATAATAATAAATAGATGATTTTTGGTGTAAAATAGTATATGTGTGAATGCTTGGACATTCACACATGCTTGGACATTCACACATATAATAATAATAATAATAATAATAATAATAATAATAATAATAATAAATAGATGATTTTTGGTGTAGAATAGTATATGTGTGAATGTTGGACATTCACACATAATAATAATAATAAAGAGATGATTTTTGGTGTTGAATATTATATGTGCGAATGTTGGACATTCACACAATCACCAACACAATAGATGGTAAACAGTGTGCAGCAGCAGTATTTATGGATGTAATAAAAGCAATTAATTATAATATCTTAATAAACAAACTAGAAGGGTATGGCATCAGAGGGTTGATCTTAAACTGGGCAACCAGCTACTTTGCCAACAGGAAGTAATACATCTACATTCATCTTGTGGTGTACCCCAGGGGTCAATACACAGAAACTAATACAAATAATAACAGAAGACCAATCTAAGTCTAAGACTAGATGTGACTAATCTAAGCCTAATACTAGATGTGACCAATCTAAGCCTAAGACTAGATGTGACCAATCTAAGCCTAAAACGAGATGTGACCAATCTAAGTCTAAGACAAGATGTGACCAATCTAATTCTAAGACTAGATGTGACCAGTCTAATTCTAAGACTATATGTGACCAATCTAAGTCTAAGACTAGATGTAACAATCTAAGTCTAAGACTAGATGTAACAATCTAAGTCTAAGACTAGATGTGACCAATCTAAGTCTAAGACTCGATGTGATCAATCTAAGTCTAAAACTAGCTGTGACCAATCTAATTCTAAGACTAGATGTGACCAATTTAAGTCTAAGACTCGATGTAATAATCCAAGTCCAAGACTCGATGTAACAATCCAAGTCTAAGACTCGATGTAACAATCCAAGTCTAAGACTCGATGTAACCCAGCGTTTCTCAAAGTGTGGGGCGCGCCCCACTGGTGGGGAATAGAGACATGACAGGTGGGGCGCGAGGAACGGGAGGAAATTTCACTTTAAATTTTTTTTTTTTTAATTATATTCTTAGATTTTTTTTTTTTTTACTATGCTTTCATTTTCTATACACACTGTAAATCACTTTGTGATTCCGTCAGTGAAATCCGCTATATAAATAAATGTTAATTACTTAGTTTTCCTGTAAGCTTTAAATTTCTAGGTAGGAGCGAACGTTTGACAGACATAGCAGCAGTAACTAATGGGGGCGGGGCTAAGCAGAACAAGCGCAGCAAAATGAAAAGCTGTCCCACTGTCAAACGACACAATTGCAAGACGTATATGCGACATTGCAAGTGATCTTGAGTAGACAAATGAAAAGAAAGTCGTTTTGCTTTACAAGTGGACGAAGCTACTGACAGCAATAAAGACTGCCTGTTCATCGCATACGTCCGCTTTGTGAATGGCGAGTCACTGCGAGGATTTGCTGTTTTGCAAATACATGAAAAATAGAGCCACTGCTGATGAGCTGTTCAAGATAATGGACAGTTTCCTCAAATAACATGACTTTAAATGGGAAAACTGTGTGGGCTTTTGCTGCGATGGCGCATAGACCATGGCAGGGTGAAGAAACGGGCTGCAGGCTCTAATAAAGAGGGTTGGACACACTGTGTCATTCACCGGGAAGCACTCGCGTCAAAGCAGCTCAGCCCCGAACTCAATGAAGTTTTAACAGATGTTGTGAGCGCGGTAAATTTGATCAAAACACGACCACTGAAAGTGCGACTGTTCTCTGCCCTGTGTGAGGAAATGGGAGCTGATCATACAGCCGTACTGTTTCACAGTGAAGCAAGGTGGCTCTCCCGGGGCAAAGTGCTGTCACTTGCCCTGTCTTGCCAAATGCATAGCTCCTCCTTTTTTGCAAAGTGGCACTTTTATTTGATTTATTATTGAACTTGATGCAAGTTATTTGATTTATTATTGAACTTGATGCAAGTTATAACACTTTTATTTGATTTATTATTGAACTTGATGCAAGTTATAACACTTTTATTTGATTTATTATTGAACTTGATGCAAGTTATTTGATTTATTATTGAACTTGATGCAAGTTATAACACTTTTTGATTTGTTATTGAACTTGATGCAAGTTATAACACTTTTTGATTTGTTATTGAACTTGATGCAAGTTATTTTATTTATTATTGAACTTGATGCAAGTTATACCACAGCTGCACAGTTATTTTATTTATTATTGAACTTGATGCAAGTTATACCACAGCTGCACAGTTATTTTATTTATTATTGAACTTGATGTTATTTTATGTTATTGAGTTTGAATGTATACAACTTGATGTTACTTGATGTTCAATAAATTTGAAAATGTTAAGCTTGGCATTAGCGTTCTGTTAGGCCGATGGGGGCAGGTGGGGCTTGAAAATTCCCTCTTGTCCAAAGTGGGGGATGACAAAAAAAAGTTTGAGAACCACTGATGTAACCAATCTAAGTCTAAGACTAGATGTGACCAATCTAAGTCTAAGACTTGATGTAACAATCGAAGTCTAAGACTCGATGTAACGATCTAAGTCTAAGACTCGATGTAACAATCTAAGTCTAAGACTCAATGTAACAATCTAAGTCTAAGACTCGATGTGACCAATCTAAGTCTAAGACTAGATGTGACCAATCTAAGTTTAAGACTAGATGCAACAATCAAAGTCTAAGACTATATGTGACCAATCTAAGTCTAAGACTAGATGTGACAAATCTAAGTCTAAGACTAGATGTGACCAATCTAAGTCTGAGACTAGACGTGCCCTTTTTTATATACACTTGTATGTACACTTTTTAGACTTGTTTATGTTAATTGCATGCTTTTAAAGACTGTTGTATGTCAACTGTACACTTTTTTTCAGACTTTTTTGTTATTTTACGCTTTTTAGACTTTTTTATGTTAATGTTCATTTATTTTTAATAGATTTCTTATGTTAATTGTACACTTTTTTTCACTTTTTTATGTGAGTTGTATGCTTTTCAGACTTTTGTATGTTAACTGTAGACAATTTTTAGATAGCTTACATCAATTGTACGTTTTTTCAGACTTTTCTGTTAATTGTACACTTTTTAAACCTTTTTAAGTCAATTGTACACTTTTTTTAGGCTTTTTCATGTTAACTGTTCACATTTTTTTTAACTTTTTCATGTTAACTGTTCATGTTTTTTTTACTTTTTCATGTTAACTGTTCACGTTTGTTTTTTTTACTTTTTCATGTTAGCTGTTCACATTTTTTTGACTTTTTCATGTTAACGTTCACGTTTTTTAACATGAAAAAGTCCAAAAAACCGTGAACGGTTAACATAAAAAAGTCTTTAGACTTTTTTATGTTAACCGTTCATGGTTTTTTGGACTTTTTCATGTTAACTGTTGATGTTTTTTTTCTGATTTGTAAAGTCAATTGTATACTTTTTTGTTTGGGGTTGCTCAGCTGCTTTTGTTTTAGCTTTTGATATCAATGTTGCACTTTTCTCTACCGATGTCTATGTGGATTAGACCCTTTTAAGTCTGCTAACTCTTGGTGCTGGCTACACGGTTACAGCATAGAAGTAGTGGAGAAAAAACTCACCAGCCAGCAAGCTGAGCGGCAGCCATAAGTTGAAGAGCATCCCGACCACCATGTCCCCCGCCATGGCTCCTGATGCTTGCTGGCGGCTGCCAGAGAAGAAGTGAGCATGTCAGGCGTGAGGACGCTCCTCTTCATCTCCCCCTCCCCCTCCCCTCGCCCCGCAGCCTCCTAATGGCTGTGACCGAGCAGCAGGCTCAATCTCCCCCCGGGGACGCCGGGCTGTCATCACCTCGCTAACAATCGTAAATTCCACGCCCGTAACCCCACGGATGTGCCCTGGCACTTTTCTGGGCTTTGTGTGAGCAAAGGTGGGACTGCGTGCTCATCACATTTCTCCGCAGGGAAGTGGATCTAATATTCATGGCCGCCAGGCCATTAAGCAGCACAAAACAATCACTTTGTTGCAGACGATTTGGCAAGGAACGTCCACCGTTAAGACTTGGAAGCTTCGCTACACATCTTAAAATAAAGTAAACAGCTGAAAAAGTGTTTTGCGTCTCTTCAGTCGCTGCGCTAAGCTAGCACAAAGTTGTCCTTCCTTCCACTTCTTCTACTCGCCTCATTTTCATTCTGTTTAGCCATTAGCATGGCGTCTTTTCTCAGGAGGTCAGCTAGCGTTCTTTCTTCTCGTACGACTCTTGAGTTCCTCACCAGCCTCTTCTTCCGTTCTTTTCTTTATTTGCACACCTGTCTGACATCTTTCTTACGGCGCTCCGCTAGCATTAGCATTTCGCTCTGAGCTATGCGAGCATCTAGTGTTAGCGGCTTTTGGCTAGTCTTTCTATCATCTATCTCTTCTGTTCCTTCTTTGGGCGGAACTCCTCATCGTTGACTTTCTTCCTTAAATGTTCCTTCCTCTGGTGAAGTTATATCACTTGACCAGGTCAGTGCCTTTCAAGTGTCTCTATGTTCATTCTAGACTTCTTTTTTTTTTTACACTTTTTCATGTTAATTGTAAGTTTTTTAGACATTTTTATGTTAACTGTACGCTTTTTAGACGTTTTTATGTTAATTGTATGCTTTTTAGACGTTTTTATGTTAATTGTAAGCTTTTTAGACATTTTGATGTTAATTGTACGCTTTTTAGCCATTTTTATGTTAAGTGTACACTTTTTAGACGTTTTTATGTTAATTATACGCTTTTTAGACCTTTTTAGGTTAATTGTACGCTTTTTAGACATTTTAATGTAACTAGTTCGCTTTTTAGACATTTTTATGTTAATTGTACGCTTTTTAGACATTTTTATGTTAATTGTAAGCTTTTTAGACATTTTTATGTTAACTGTACGCTTTTTAGACATTTTTATGTTAACTGTACGCTTTTTAGACGTTTTTATGTTAATTGTAAGTTTCTTAGACATTTTTATGTTAATTGTACGCTTTTTAGACATTTTTATGTTAATTGTACGCTTTTTAGATGTTTTTATGTTAACCGTACGCTTTTTAGACATTTTTATGTTAACTACGCTTTTTAGACGTTTTTATGTTAATTGTAAGCTTCTTAGAAATGTTTATGTTAATTGTACGCTTTTTAGACGCTTTTTAGACGTTTTTATGTTAACCGTACGCTTTTTAAACATGTTTATGTTAACTGTACGCTTTTTAGACCTTTTTATGTTAATTGTAAGCTTTTTAGAAATGTTTGTTAATTGTATGCTTTTTACACATTTTTATGTTAATTTTACGCTTTTTAGATGTTTTTATTGTAACCGTATGCTTTTTAGACGTTTTTATGTTATCTGTACACTTTTTAGACATTTGTATGTTAATTGTATCCTTTTATACATGTTCATTTCATAGACATATACACATATTTGTATATATATATATATATATATATACATATACACGCACATACACACATATAGGTGTGAATGTGTATATACAGTATATGTGCATATACGTGTATATGTATATTTATAGGTACATATATGTATAATGTATGTATGTATGTATGTATGTTTATCATATGTATATACACAATCAAACATACACAGATTTGTATACATATATATATATATATATATGTATATAGATATATACATACACATAGTATATATACATATATACACACATATGTATATATGTACATATATACAAACACATGTATGAATATATATACATACATTTATATATACACACACAATATATATGTATACATATGCACATGTATGTATTTATACTGTATATACATATGTATATATGATAAATGTTGACTTGCTATTAAAAATGCAGGTGTGTAGATGTTACTTGATGTTGCGCCCTCTTGTGGTCATTAAATTTCATATTTTAACATCTTGTTTAAAGCAGCACTAAGTAACTTTTCAAACTTCATAAAAACGTATAACTTTTGGGATGACACATGGACTTACAACTAGTTGAATGACACCTGTGCCATGGCCTGAGGGGTCTGTATCGCTCTCACTGGCACTTAGTGACTTCATGTAGTACCTGCCAGAGCATGTTCCACCAGACCAGCACAGCGAGTGGCAAGAGAACTGTGGACACACACAATGGCCGAAAGGTTGGCAAACGGAGATGCAGAGGACATCTGTACTGCTCAGAGGTACACCATGTCTTGGGCTGCCATGCTCCTGATGACACATCCCATCACCGACAATGATCTGCACAATCAAAAGGTTGTTTTACTTTGACCACAGCCAAACAATAACTTCCAAGAAAGCACCATGTAATGTTGTTCATACAAAGCAAAAATTGGAATGTTGAATCACCTCCCACATAGTTGATTTTAACACTTTTAAAGCGTTTAAATAGCGCCACACTTTTCAAAGTTAAATTAACATTTTCAAAATAGTTAATTATTTAACACTATGTCAGAGTTCCTTCTTTAACTCACCAACTTGGGTTAAGTTAACACTTTGTGAGTTGTCATTAACACTAACTGCTGACCAACAGCATCTCTGTCTGGACTGGAGCCTGCAATGCCTCAGACTGGAAGTCTCTCCAGAGAGTGGTGAGGACGGCGGAAAAGATCATCAGGACTCCTCTTCCTCCTATCCAGGAGATCGCAAAAAGCCGCTGCCTGACCAGGGCTCAGAAAATCTGCAAAGACTCCTCCCACCCCCACCAAGGACTGTTTTCACTGCTGGACTCTAGAAAGAGGTTCCGCAGCCTCCGAAGTAGAACCTCCAGGTTTTGTAACAGCTTCTTCCCTCAAGCCGTAAGACTCTTGAACGCATCATAATTAAATTATCGCCTCAACTCCCCCCAAAATGGATTAACTCGCTGGAATAAAAAAGACAATATAAAATACATCCATAAACGTGGACGCATGTGAAAAAGTGCAATACATTTATTTGTACAGTAATCTATTTATTTATTTATATATATTTATTTATTTTATATATATATATTTATATATTATCTATATATATTTATTTATTTATATATGCACCTTATTGCTTTTTTATCCTGCACTACCATGAGCTTATGTAACGAAATTTTGTTCTTATCTGTGCTGTAAAGTTCAAATTTGAATGACAATAAAAAGGAAGTCTAAGTCTATGTCATAGTTCCTTCTTTAACTCACCAGACTGGGTTAAATTAACACTTTGTGATTTGTCATTAACACTATGTCAGAGCACTTTAACTCACCAACTGGGGTTAAATTAACACTTTATGAGGTGTCATTAACACTATGTCAGAGTTCCTTCTTTAACTCACCAACTTGGATTAAATCTACACTTTATGAGTTGTCTATAACACTATGTCAGAGTTCCTTCTTTAACTCACCAGACTGGGTTAAATTAACACTTTGTGAGTTGTCTTTAACCCTATGTCAGAGTTCCTTCTTTAACTCACCAGACTGGGTTAAATTAACACTTTGTGAGTTGTCATTAACACTATGTCAGAGTACTTCTTTAACTCACCAGACTGGGCTAAATCAACACTTTGTGAGTTGTCTTTAACACTATGTCAGAGTACTTATTTAACTCACCAGACTGGGTTAAATTAACACTTTGTGAGTTGTCTTTAACACTATGTCAGAGTTCCTTCTTTAACTCACCAGACTGGGTTAAATTAACACTTTGTGAGTTGTCATTAACACTATGTCAGAGTACTTATTTAACTCACCAGACTGGGTTAAATTAACACTTTGTGAGTTGTCTTTAACACTATGTCAGAGTACTTATTTTAACTCACCAGACTGGGTTAAATTAACACTTTGTGAGTTGTCTTTAACACTATGTCAGAATACTTTAACTCACCAAACTGGGTAAATTAACACTGTGAGTTACGCCTCCTCGTTAGTATAGTGGTGAGTATCCCCGCCTGTCACGCGGGAGACCAGGGTTCAATTCCCCGATGGGGAGTTATCTTTACCTACTCAGTGGCCTCGTGGTTAGAGTGTCCGCCGTGAGTACGGTAGGTTGTGAGTTGTGAGTCATACCAAAGACTATAAAAATGGGACCCATTACCTCCCTGCTTGGCACTCAGCATAAAGGGTTGGAATTGGGGGTTAAATCACCAAAATAATTCCCGGGCGCGGCCGCCGCTGCTGCTCACTGCTCCTCTCACCTCCCAGGAGGTGAACAAGGGGATGGGTCAAATGCAGAGGACAAATTTCACCACACCTAGTGTGTGTGTGACAATCATTGGTACTTTAACTTTAACTTAAGAGAGTTAAACTAAGCAAGTTAACACTTTTTCAGGGTTTATATAGCTCCACACTCGACAGAGTTAAAATAACATTTACAAAATATTTAAGTTCTTAACACTCTTTTAGAGTTTGTTCTTTAATGCTACATTTAACATGTTATACATTGAACATGTTATATTAAACTAAAATGATACACACAAAAAATCTAATAAAGACACTTAATTTCCAAGAACATTTATTTTGGTTTGTCCCATGCAGTCTGTTAAAAAAACAAATGAAGGTACGATGTACACATTTTCACCTGCAGAACCATATGAGTTTTGAATATCAAATGGTTTCTAACATTTAAAGTCCTACTGAAATGCGATTTTCTTATTCAAACGGGTATAGCAGGTCCATTCTATGTGTCATACTTGATCATTTCGCGATATTGCTATATTTTTGCTGAAAGGATTTAGTAGAGAACATCAACGATAAAGTTCGCAACTTTTGGTCGCTGATAAAAAAGCCTTGCCTTTACCGGAAGTAGCAGACGAGTAGCGTGACGTCACCGGTTGTGGAGCTCCTCACATCTGCACATTTTTTACAATCATGGCCACCAGCAGCGAGAGCGATTCGGACCGAGAAAGCGACGATTTCCCCATTAATTTGAGCGAGGATGAAAGATTTGTGGATGAGGAAAGTGAGAGTGAAGGAGTAGAGGGCAGTGGGAGCGATTCAGAAAGGGAAGATACTGTGAGAGGCGGGTGGGACCTGATATTCAGCTGGGAATGACTAAAACAGTAAATAAACACAAGACATATATATACTCTATTAGCCACAACACAACCAGGCTTATATTTAATATGCCACAAATTAATCCCCCATAACAAACACCTCCCCCTCCCGTCCATATAACCCGCCAATACAACTCAAACACCTGCACAACACACTCAATCCCACTGCCCAAAGTACCGTTCACCTCCCCAAAGTTCATACAGCACATATATTTCCCCAAAGTCCCCAAAGTTACGTACGTGACATGCACATAGCGGCACGCACGTACGGGCAAGCGATCAAATGTTTGGAAGCCGCAGCTGCATGCGTACTCACGGTACCGCGTCTGCATATCCAACTCAAAGACCTTCTGGTAAGAGTCTCTGTTGTCCCAGTTCTCCACAGGCCAATGGTAAAGCTTCACTGTCATCCTCCGGGAATGTAAACAATGAAACACCGGCTGTTTGTGTTGTTGCTGCAGTCGGCCGCAATACACCGCTTCCCACCTACAGCTTTCTTCTTTGCTGTCTCCATTGTTCATTGAACAAATTGCAAAAGATTCACCAACACAGATGTCCAGAATACTGTGGAATTTTGCGATGAAAACAGACGACTTAATAGCTGGCCATCATGCTGTCCCAAAATGTCCTCCAAAATCCGTGACGTCACGCGCTGACGTCATCATACCGAGACGTTTTCAGCAGGATATTTCGCGCGAAATTTAAAATTGCACCTTAGTAAGCTAACACGGCCGTATTGGCATGTGTTGCAATGTAAAGATTTCATCATTGATATATAAACTATCAAACTGCGTGGTCGGTAGTAGTGGGTTTCAGTAGGCCTTCAAGCTCAATTATTTTTATTACACACCTTCTCTGTAATACTTTAAATGCGTAGTAATGTTCATCAAAGTATTCAGTGAATAGCTTCTGTGCCAATAAAAGAATGTCATAGTCAACCTTCATTTTTCCCATAAGAATATTATAGACTGTTGTCTGGAGATATGTGTAGAAATTGACCAGCGCACCATCATAAGACACATTGAACACAAAATGAGCTTTGAAAAGCTCATCAAATTTGCCAAGTGAGTGGTTGTCCTGGCAAGGAATGAGATGTTTGTCCATGGAGATATAGAAACGGTCAATCTTACTCTTATGGCGCACAACGGCCAGGAGGTATGGCTGACAGCTCGACTGATTACCAAGACGCTCTTCCAAACTGCAGAAAGCCTGTGGTTGAAAATAAAATGGTATTACAAAAAGTGAGGATTTCAACATCTTTCATCCATTGCTTAGCTACAGCTAGATAGTGGCATGACAGATTATTAGCGGTGAAACGATTGCTCAATAGGTCCATTTATATTCCTAAAATTCAAGTATATTTATCTGTGCTGTTCGTTAGCCTTCCAGAAGATATACGTCCATCTGACATTGTTTAAAAAGGTAATTAATTGATTTTATCAATACTAAAAAAGAAAACATTGGCTATAACTGCAGGCTTTATAAAAAGTTGTCTTGAGCACTTTTAAATAAATAAAGAGGTTAAAGATATAGGAAATGAATGAGCCACCACAGCGGTCCATTGTGTGGAAACAGGCTTTAGCTAAGACAGATGTTCTTAATAAGTTGCTCACTGTTTGCAGGATGTGTAAAATACAATAATAACAATACTATGGCACCATGGCCTTGCACACATGTTCACTGCAGCAGACTTGGTTATACTTGCTCTTTTGATCATTCATGGACTGGTCTTTATTCAAATGAGAGTCGTGCAACAGTTTTAATATTTTAAATTGTTGGTGCCAGGATGATGTAGTAGGAGGTCTGATGTGATTGAATAAACACAGTAAGCACGCTCGCTTCAAAAGAGTACAAAATGCTTCAATCTGCTATGGCTATGAGTTTTTTTTCCTTTGGCCTCAGTCTGGACCCCCTCTCCCTGTTTCTCACTTTTTTTGTAAGGGGCGCCGGAAGTTGGCAGACCCTGTTCTGTCTCCCTGTAATGTTTGTCTGATCTTGAATGGGATTGTGCTGAAAATCTTAATTTCCCCTCGGGGAATATTTAACATATTGTGTTGAAGTTTGGGGAAATGTTTATAGAACAAACATAGACCCAATAATTAAACTTCTAAAAAGGGTCATTAGAATAATACACAAAGTGTGCTACTATGAACATACAAATCCATTATTTATAAGTTCTAATGTGTTAAAATTTTCAGATATTGTGTTTTTAAAAACAATGGAAATTATGTTTCGAGTAAAGAACAACAGCCTTCCAGCTTGTATTCTTAGGTTATTTCAATTAAGAGGAGAAAACTATCATTCACGGGAATATTGATTTTTGAAATAGGTAAAGCAAGAACAAATATTAAATACAAATGTATTTCAGTTTTAGGAGTTAAATGGTGGAACAAGCTCAGTGATAAGCTGAAGACATGTACTTCTTTGTTAAGGTTTAAGAAAACATTGAAAGGTGAAATAATTGAAAATTGTAAAATATAGTAACAATTACTTTCATCCCATTGATTTTGATTTTTTTTTTTAACATTGATGTTCCAGGTATCTTATTTTCAGTGGAAGTTTTGGATAGGCAAATATAAGCTTTGGCTTCAGCCTATTCCTTTGTCGGTCATGCTTTTTCTTTTCTTTTCTTTTCCTTTTGTGTGTAAATGTGTATGATTGTTATATATGTATAGTCTGTACTCTTAAACTGGTCACACAAAATGGTTAATGGTTGATGGTTGATTATATGACCGAAATAAACTTATTTCATTCATTCATTATTAAATTAATTTCTGTCTTTCAAAAAAGTGCTTTAAAAAGGCCCTACACCTCAAACGCTAGTAGTAGCAGTTCAAACCACTGCTCATTTCACCTGAAGCACTTAATATAGTATATTATTGTTGTATTTCTATTATTTCTACGAGGAAAAATAAGAGCCAAAGTAGCAGGTAAACCAACGGTTAATTCAACCTAAAAAGTTGGTTGCACTTTGTTGTTGATATTAATATTGTATTGATTCTATGTTGATAAACAACAGAAGTACCAGGTAATTCTGTTAAAATGTTGGTTAATGCACTTTTATTGAAAATGAGAGCAGAAATGGTTTCCTGTTAATTCAACCTAAAGTGCTGGTTGCAATTTATTCAAATGAGATGTGAATGCATTGGCCATTAATTGTTGTTTACTTGCTTGTTTGTGTCCATAATTCATGACCTAATTGCCTTACAAAAGTCATTCTCAAACTGTGGTACATGTACCACAAGTACACTAGTGGAATAACTTTATTAAAGTACAGTGTTTAATGTTCCTACTTTCAAACAGTGTTATCATTAAGTGTGTAATGTTACAATGGCCACAAATATACTTGTTAAATAAAACCTCTGCCTTGTTTTTACTGAATACTTAGTCCTACTACACTACTGTAGTAATACATTTGAGAAGCATTGCCTTACAAGAAATAACAGGAACATAGGAAACTTCACCTGCAGTGTCCACTATTTATTTCACAGTCACACTGGCTAAAAGTTACTGAATCAAACCAATTGCAATTTACTGAATCGTTTCGGTCTAAGTTGTAAATAAACAGATACCGTCCCTGAATCATACCGCCAACCTCAAATTATGATTTCAATCTAATTGTTCTTAAAGCAAATCATTACACCCCGATAAATGATCATAACTGTAATTATTCAATTACCTTGTGAAAGACTAAGTCTTTTAACTGCATCGGAAGCGCAGATTTTTGGAGACTTTGGTCCTCCTGGAGGTGGCGGCAGAAGATGTAACAGCAACAAGAGGGGGGCCATCTCATGGTCATAGGCTATGCATAAAGAGTCATGAGACTAAATTAACTTCAAAATGAATACTTTGGAGTTTGAATGAGAATGATAACGAAGAAAACTGACTTGTTGACTCATCAATATCACTTCCTGTTGGACTCCCTTCTGACTGCAACATTTGACTAACTGGTGTTGAGGTGAGCTGCTTGGCGTCTTTGATGACGTTACAGCTGAAGAACGGATCCCATTTCTCAAGCAGTCTAGTGGACACCTCATCAAATAGAGTGAAGTCTTGATTCACCTACAAGCAAGAAAATATATTACTACCATATTTCAAACATCCCATTTCATTTTTACCAATCCTTCCGTATCCAGGAACCTTGGGAAGACAGACATATCAATATTTCTGTCTGGGTCATTGATAAGCTTCTGACCGTGCTGAAAGGTCTCTTTCATTTTTTGGAAAATTAGGGTTGTGTCTGTGGTATGTTTGAGCACAGAGGTGGCTTCCTGGCAAGCATCCCCATCAAGCTGCTTTTCAACATTGATGGACCTTTGGAAATGTGGGGCTCCTGAAGAAAAGCAAAAAAAGAAAATGGAAAGCTTGGATTCTGAGCAGATAACTAAATGAAAACAATAGTATAATGGGTACAATTTAGGGCTGGGCGATATATTGATATACTCGATATATCGCGGGTTTGTGCGATATAGAAAATAACTATATCGTGATGTTCGAGTATATGTTCTCACACAGTTGCTTTTAGCTGCGGGCATTACACTATATATACACATGCATTTCCCACTCTTTCTTGTCTCTCCTTCTCACAGAGACATAAACAAGTGCACCTTCTTACATATGTCACGCGTGCAACGTCCCACCCCCTCCCCGAGCAGAGAGGTAGCTACATGGGTAACATTAGCTGTGATGCTAACTTTGCGTTGCGAGTGGTAATACGAGAGAGAGAAGGTGCCAATCTGGTAACAAATGGAAGAAGAATTAATTCCCAAGAAAAACAGCACGGGGTGCATCATCTGGCGGTGGTTTGGCTTCAAGCGGGAATATGTTGAACAATTATGCGGCAAAAGCGTTGCTACAAAAAGTAGCAGCACTGCAATTTGATTTCCTATTATGAAGCTCATTTTTATTTGACACTTATTGAAATATCTTGTGTGACATCACTCACAAAAGTGCACTTTATTTGTTTTAAACTATTGTAGTGGAGTTCTGTACAAAAAGTGCACTTTAAAATTTAGTGTTGATTTGATATGTCATCTTAGTGACATCACGCACAAAAGTGCACTCATAGCTTGTTTTAAAACGTCTCTGACAATCTTGCACTTTCTGTTTTGAAATGACATGAATGTTTGTGCCACTGCTTAATAACTGTTTAATAAATACAGTTTTGCTAAATTGACTTAGTTGTGATTTCCCTCTCTGCATGAAAGTTTACAATGAGCATATATTAATGCAGTATGAACAATATTTTTTTTATGTAGACACATAGAATCATCATACTGGTGTGATTAGATGCATCAAGTGTTCATTCAAGGCTAAGGCAAAATATCGCGATATATATCGTGTATCGTGACATGGCCCAAAAATATCGAGGTATTAATAAAAGGCCATATCGCCCAGCCCTAGTACAATTACATATTAATGAGAAGAATATCAAGTGTCTTGACATACCTCCTGCAGCACAAACACTAATGTGGCTTTTTGGAGGTACAGTCTCCAACAACTTTAGTGGGGAGGTGCCTGTAACAACAGATTCAATTAGGATTCAGAGTTTATGGAAAGCAGTTATTTGTTGTAAAAAAAAAAAAAAGTATAATACACAAATAGAACACTGATACCCGTGTTCTTCAATCATGTGAGCCATTAACACAGGGGTGTCAAACTAATTTAAGATCGGGGTCCACATGGAGAAAAATCTGCTCCCAAGTGGGCCGGACTGGTAAAATCACGGCACACTAACTTAAAAATATAGACAACTTCAGATTGTTTTCTTTGTTTAAAAATAGAACAAGCACATTCTGAAAATGTACAAATTACAGTGTTGTTGTTGTTTTTTTACACTTACTTGTAGTGGTTAATAGTATTCTATCTTTATTTGTCGTTATTTATATTTTCTGAATAAATTATGTGATAATATTCATCAGTCAACTCATTGGTGTTAATTTTCAATCTATCAAGATAAAAAAAATATATAAAAATCAAAATTACAGGATGTTATTTATAGGGGTGTGGGAAAAATCGATTTGAATTCAAATTGCCATTCTCACGTTGTACGATTCAGTATCGATTCTCATTTTTCAAAAATCGTTTTTTTTGTTTTTTTTATTAATCAATCCAACAAAACAATACACAGCAATACCATAACAATGAAATCCAATTCCAAAACCAAACCCGACCCAGCAACACTCAGAACAGCAATAAACAAAGCAATTGAGAGGAGACACAAACACGACACAGAACAATCCAAGAGTAGTGAAACAAAAATGAATATTATCAACAACAGTATCAATATTAGTAACAATTTCAACATAGCAGTGATTAAAAATCCCTCATTGACATTATCATTAGACATTTATAAAAAAAAATTAAAAAAAATAAAATAAAAATGAACAATAGTGTCACAGTGGCTTACACTTGCATCGCATCTCATAAGCTTGACAACACACTATGTCCAATATTTTCACAAAGATAAAATAAGTCATATTTTTGGTTCATTTAATAGTTAAAACAAATTTACATTATTGCAATCAGTTGATAAAACATTGTCCATTGAAATTATAAAAGCTTTTTACAAAAATATACTACTCTGCTTGCATGTCAGCAGACCGGGGTAGATCCTGCTGAAATCCTATGTATTGAATGAATAGAGAATTGTTTTGAATCGGAAAAATATCGTTTTTGAATCGAGAATCACGTTGAATCGAAAAAATCGATTTATAATCAATCAATCAATATTGAATCGAATCATGGGACACCCAAAGATTCGCAGCCCTAGTTATTTATGTAGTTTGATGATATTCCCCGACTGATGTACTAACATCATGTGGTTTATTTTGTACATATGTCGTTTACAAAGATACAAATAATTGCTATTGGGACATCTAGTGGACACATTTAGAACAGCAGTTTCTTTCATTCAAAAATTTCAGGTTAGTTTTTATACTTAGCAAACTCATCCGGCGGGCCGTACGTTTGACACCCCAGCAGTAATATATTGACCATTTTTCTTTTTGTAGCATCTGTTAGTGTGTGATGTGTGGTATTGCTGTAGGACTGCTGTAGGGTTAGGGTTAGGGTTAGGGTTAGGGTTAGGGTTAGGGTTAGGGTTAGGGTTAGGGTTAGGGTTAGGGTTAGGGTTAGGGGTTAGGGTTAGGGTTAGGGTTAGGGTTAGGGGTTAGGATTAGGGTTAGGGTTAGGGTTAGGGTTAGGGTTAGGGGTTAGGGTTAGGGTTAGGGTTAGGGTTAGGGTTAGGGTTAGGGGTTAGGGTTAGGGTTAGGGTTAAGGGTTAGGGTTAGGGTTAGGGTTAGGGTTGGGGGTTGGGGGTTGGGGGTTAGGGTTAGGGTTAGGGTTAGGGTTAGGGGTTAGGGTTAGGGTTAGGGTTAGGGTTAGGGGTTAGGGTTAGGGTTAGGGTTAGGGTTAGGGTTAGGGTTCCAAGTACAACTTCAATCAACTTAAGACAAAACAGTTAAGAAGCAAAACATTGTTTAAAAAAGGTTTGTTTTTAGAGATTAAGAATGACAAATGTTTAATCAGGACAACCTTTTCTGCAGATGCTGCATCAGTAGTACCCTCTAGTCTGTTTCTTTTTGGGGACCTCATTGAAGCTTAAACTGAAGCTGGAGTCAGACATCTCAGATGCAGAGGACAAGGAGCAATCAGAACATTCTAAAAGGGAAAATAAAACATTGAGTCCAGATTAATTTTTCTGCCTAAATCAGATTTGTGTTAAAAAAAAATACAAGATACATCACTTATATGAATCATGTGTTTGATGAATTTACAATCCTCACTGTCTTTGAGAAGACTGTTAGAACCACATTGCCCTGGCTGACAATGTCACTAAATATTTCTTCATCAACTTCGGTCCATGTTGCATCTTTGTTCACTAATTTTGCATCAAGTGGCAGGTAACATTTCTCTATGTCTGTAAGAGATAAGCTACCTTCACTAGAGCCTCGCAAGTAACTCCACATTCAAAAAATTCATACACCATTGTAAGATAAACAGAATTGGAGAAAATTCACCAAGCTTAAGTAAAACCAAAACAAACCTTTTTCAAGAAACCGAGCAAAATCCCACCTTCCTTCGACCGCATCCAACTTCCCATACCTTTGTGGTTGGCTGTACCGAACCTGCACAAGCATTTTTTCTCAGACATGCAAAACAATGTACGTACAGTAATTAGCTTTTAACAGCAATTGGGTTTAAAATTGCAAAGTTATCGAGTTTGTTTTCATTTAATGTTTGATTAATTGACTTAGAGATGATCAACCCATGCCTACATGTATGTCACTGCTCAACACTTCTGCTGTTGTCCAACATTGAAACTAAAATAAATTTTTATTACATTAGCTGTGTTTAAACTTGAGAAACAGCATCAAATGTCCACATTGTGTCACAATCTAATACACTTGCATTTTACAGCTAGTTTCCTGAACTATTCTCACTAAAGCGCTTCCGTTGTGAAAGTACGTTCGTCACTTAAAACCGGAAGTACGGGTATGCTTTTACTGCGAAATTACGTTTTAGCGTCAAACCGGAAGTACTGTATTTTCGCAAATTAGCAAATAGCGCTAATAACTATTACTTTCTAAAAGTCAGATTTCAAATAATTATGGTTGTGTTTTCAAACGAACATTACATGGCTGTCACTGTCACCATGCACTCTGTGAACTTAAAACATCAGTAGGACACTCATGCTACCAGCTATGGTTAGCGAGCAATGCTAACTTATCTTCGACCAATATCTAACAGTAATGTCGTGCCTTTAACTTGACCTATTGCATTTTACACACTACTACATTGTACTAATACTATTTCAAATGTGATATTTTTGTTCCAGCAACTTTAATGTGTACTTACTGTGTGTGTTCAAGTGTCTATCTGTAGTGAAAGCAGCAGGCTGACTAGCATGACTTGCATTAATGACTAGCATGACTTGCAGTAATGCACAGCAGTCTGTTGATAGGCTGATTGATGCACGGGGTTTACCTGGGCTAACCTCAGGGGCAACACTCTTGATAGGCTGATTGATGCACAGGGTTTACCTGGGCTAATCTCAGGGGCAACACTCTTGATAGGCTGATTGATACACGGGGTTTACCTGGGCTAACCTCAAGAGCAACACCCTTGATAGGCTGATTGATGCACGGGGTTTACCTGGGCTAACCTCAGGGGCAACACTCTTGATAGGCTGATTGATGCACGGGGTTTACCTGGGCTAACACTCTACATGGTAACTCTGTTAAATAACCCCAACACTCAACTCTATTTGAATCAGTATGAGTTAAAAGAAACCTTTGAGAGTGAAAATTAACTCTGAAATGTTTAATCAGAATCAGAATCAGAATCAGAAATACTTTATTAATCCCAGAGGGGAAAGTAAGATTTTCAGCAGAATCCCATTCAAGAGCAGACAAACATTACAGGGAGACACAATAACGTAAATATACTCACTCAATACAAGGCAAATAAAGTAAAGATACTCACTCAATACAAGCCACATAAAATAAAAATACTCACTCAATACAAGGCAAATAAAGTAAATATACTCACTCAATACAAGGCAAATAAAGTAAAGATACTCACTCAATACAAGCCACATAAAGTAAAAATACTCACTCAATACAAGGCAAATAAAGTAAAGATACTCACTCAATACAAGCCAAATAAAGTAAAGATACTCACTCAATACAAGCCAAATAAAGTAAAGATACTCACTCAATACAAGCCAAATAAAGTAAAGATACTCACTCAATACAAGCCAAATAAAGTAAATATACTCACTCAATACAAGCCAAATAAAGTAAAGATACTCAATACTTTATTAATCCCCGGGGGGAAAGTAAGATTTTCAGCACAATCCCATTCAAGAGCAGACAAACATTACAGGGAGACCCAAAAGTAAAACAACAAAAAAACAAAAAATAATCTACCAATAATATATATTGCGCACACACGATTGCACCATGCATAGACAAGCAACCAAACAAAAACATAATTTCAACACCCACACACGTGGTGTTCCACGCCATGGTCTGCTGCGGTGGGAGGAGCATGCCAGAGACAAGAACAGACCCAAACAAGCAAAGGAGAGAGCCGACTCCACCCTTGGCCGCCCACCAACTCTCGGCCAGTGTCCAGTCCGCATGGATGAGCGAGGATACGTCCAAGGAGAGCGAGGTGTCCGATACCTGCTCATTCAGCCAAGACACTGTGAAGCTTGTCCAGCTCCGCAGTCCTGTCTCTTCATTCACATCTCTTCCAGTCTCTCCAAACCGACTCTGGTGTGGCAGAGATCCAGCAGCTGGTCTCCACGGCCAAAAGGCTCCCGAGAGGCAGATCCAGAAGTCCACAAAAAAGCACCGCAGAAGTTAGGAAAGTGCCACCCCACATGAAAACAAGAGGGAAACACCAAGAACACAAAAGGATGACACAAGAGCACAAAGCTCCTGCCACCAGCAGCCACTACAGCGGCGCCATTTTGGAAATAATAACAATTTAAAAAATAAAAACCCTGAAATTTCAGCACTCCGATTTTTGCTGTGTACATTTCTTTAACACAACTCTTATTTTGATGTAGATCTGAAGCAAATCTGCTAAAACTGTGAATACATGGACAGCCAAATTAGCTTGATGGCAAGTCAGATGTTCACTTGTTTATATTTCCAATGTAAAACCACTAAAATGTATTTATAGCATGATTGTGTCTGTTGTCATCTAAGTCAGTGTTAAGGAAAATGTGTTATAGTTGGAGGAGGGAGTTGTGACGGCACAGAACCACAAGGGGGAATTTGCTCTATGTATTTATTATATATATAAACAATATGATATAATAAATAATGAACAATATAATTTAATTAAACAACAAAGGAATGGAGTGTGACAAAACCCAAAGGGGTGTATGGTGTAAGACTATGTGTAGGAATTAATTGCTGAGTGTTTACCAGAAGTGATGAGTGAGAGGCGGAAGATCAGGAGGACAAGGCAGAGCTCGGAGGTCGTGAGGAGAGCAGGAAGCCAGGGGCTAAGCGGGGCGTCAACAGGTCCGTGTCCAAAGCGAGGGGTCGAAATCCAAGAGGCAGTCCGGTAAGCAGGAGGGGAACAAGGAATGACGAGACACACAGCAACGTCAACGTGGGAACGGCGGGCTGCAGTAGGATCGACAAGGATGACAGGAGACAATAAAAAATGACAGGGGAAGAAAAACACAGAGAGAGAGAGCAAGGTTGCATCAAGCATGTAGATCGCTTACTGTACGCCAACAGAAAGTTATGTTCCGCCCAGGGATGGCAGGTTGTGCAGGCTTTTGAAGGCAGGTCTGATCATCAGCTCCAGGTGT
Source organism: Nerophis lumbriciformis (assembly GCF_033978685.3). Classification (NCBI taxonomy): domain Eukaryota; kingdom Metazoa; phylum Chordata; class Actinopteri; order Syngnathiformes; family Syngnathidae; genus Nerophis; species Nerophis lumbriciformis. The sequence goes on along the minus strand of NC_084570.2, from coordinate 39,188,741 downwards.
GCAGATTGCCGGCGATTGATTGCAGCTGTTCTCTGCCGCCGGTCTGGGGCACGCTTTGCGCGCTCTCGGAGCTGTGCTCGGTGCAGCGCACAGATGAAAGCGCACTGACGTGCGCCCGGACCGTGACAAAATGACTAATAAAGTTTCAGTTTATATCTGGAACACTGGCACCAAACATACAAGTTGTGTTCAAAATAATAACAGTCCCACATCACTAGCTAGATAAATCACTGTTTTTGTTAAAACTTCAACTTCTACACTGCAAGTAAGTTTCTTGAAGATTTAGTAAAGGTATAGAAAACCAACCGCATGACGTGCATGCTGCTGATTCTGTGAAACTGAAAACAGGTGGCCCTTTTTTAAGGATCAAGGCAACTGACGCTGCATATGCTGGCTGTGCATTTGTCCTTGAAAAAACAGAGTAAAATGGGTCATTCAAGACACTCTACAAAAGAAGAGCGTTCTTTGATTAAGAAATTAATAAAAGAGGGGAAAACCTATAAAGAAGTGCAGAAAATTATAGGTTGTTCAGCTAAAATGATATCAATCGCTTTAAAATGGCAGCCAAAACCAGAAAGGCGAGGAAGAAAAAGAAAAAGGACTATTGGAATGGTTGGGAGAATAACCAAAATGGCAAAGGCTCAGCCAATGATCAGCTCCAGGAGGATGAAAGAAGATCTAAGATGGCCTGTGAGTACTGTGACAATCAGACCTGTGAGTACTGTAACAATCAGACCCCTGAGTACTGTAACAATCAGACCTGTGAATACTGTAACAATCAGACCCGTGAGTACTGTAACAACCAGACCACGTCTATGTGAAGCCAAACTACCAGCAAGAAGCCCCCGTATGGTCCCATTGTTAAAAAAAAAGACGTGCTGAAGCGGTTACAATTTTCCAAAGAAAACACATTGACTGGACTAAAAGGAAATGGCGTAATATTTTGTGGACTGATGAGAGTAAGATTGTTCTTTTTGGGTTTAAGGGCCACGGACAGTTTGTCGGACGTCCTGCAAACACTGAATTCAAGTCACAGTACACAATGAAGACAGTGGTGCGAGCATCATGTTATGGGGATGTTTCTCGTACTATGGTGTTGGTCCTATTTATCGCATACCAGGGATCATGGATTAGTTTGAGTACATCAGAATACTGGAAGAAGTCATGTTGCCATATGCTGAAGAGGAAATGCCCTTGAAAAGGGTGTTTCAACAAGACAAGGACCCCAAACACACCAGCAAGCGAGCCTAATCTTGGTTCCAGACAAACAGTAATGGCGTGGCCAGCACAATCCCCGGACCTTAATCCCATTGAAAACTTGTGGGCTGACATCAAAACTGCTGTTCATGAGGCAAAACCAAGAAATGCAGAGGGATTGTGGAACGTAGTACAATTGTCCTGTGTCACGGTACGGGCGCGCGTTAGTGCGCATTGATCTGTGCGCTGCACCGAGCGCAGCTTCGAGAGCGCGCAAAGTGCGCCCCAGACCAGCGGCAGCAAACAGTTGCAATCAATCTCCGGCAATCTGCACACCTGGAGCTGATGATCAGACCTGCCTTCAAAAGCCTGCACAACCTGCCATCCCTCGCCAGAATATAACCTTCTGTTGGCATACCGTAAGTGATCGTTAGCTCTTTGCTCTCCGCTCTCCATGTTCTTCCCCATGCTTGATTTGTCCCCTGTCTTCTCCCTTGTGCCCGCAGTGTTTTCCTTCCGTTGCTTTGGATTCGAGCTGTGCGTCTCGCTTCCTTGGACCCCACCCCTGGATCTCGACTGCCGCCCTTGATCCTCGACCCCCGCTCTGGACAAGGACCCTTTGACGCCTCTCTCTGCCCCACGGACCTCGCTTGGATCACGGACCCCTTTTGCCTAGCCCCTTTGGTTTTGTCTGCTTCCTCATCCAACAATTATGGTAATACTCAACCGCTAATTATTCATACACATAGTCTTCCACCATACACCTCTTTTGGATCTAGTTCACACACGCCATTCCTAAGTTGTTTAATTAAATTACATTGGTCATTATTTATTATATTGTTTATATATACTGTACATATACAGTAATAAATACATAGAGCAAAATTTCCCCCTTGTGGTTCTGTGCTGTCACAACTCCCTCCTCCAACCCATAACATCCTGCAATACCTGTTGACCGGTGCCAGAAGTCGGTGCCACAGGTGTGAAGCAGTTATCAGAAACCCTGGTTATGCAACTAAATATTAGTTCATGATTCTCAGGAAAGTTGAATCTGCAAGCCTTTCTTAGTTTATACAGTACATTTGAGTTTTGTAAAGAAATATATCAACACTGCTATTTTTTGGTTTTATATTTCTTGACTTTCTGTAAAATGTTATCAAATTCAATTACTTTTTTTTCCAATTTTCTGGCTTTGAAATGGAATGTGCAGTGTCCCCTATGTATTTGTGTTCATTAAAATACCATTTATTTGAAGAATTTTGAGGTTTACTCACCTTTTTAAACACACTGCTATTATTATGAACTTATAGCTAACAAGTAAAATCTTTAACAAAATATAACCAATATTCATGTTCACTGGTACTTTAGTGGGAGAATATGCAGCACAATGCTCTGCCATGGTGTTCTTCCTGCTGCTCAGAGGAGTAGAAGACCTCTTCAAGATGGCGCCCCAATGACATACACATCTATTCATGTGTGTTATCCATGGTGCCAAGTATTAACATCCATGACTGTTAGGTTAAAACATACAAAATTAGCGAGCATAAAACACCCTGGAAAAAATAAGTGTGCATAAAGTCTTTTATCTTCTCTCACTAAATGTATTCATTCTTTTCATTTGGACAGATCAAATGCTTGCAATCACATATTTTTAAAACTTAGATCTTATATAAAAATGCAACAAATATATTATCGTACATTCAAACCATTGTTTTGACTTGACTTATGATTTAAAAGCGTTATCTATCAAATTGGACACAACAATAATACAGTACATTTTACAGTCAAATTGTGAAAACTATTGTTGTTTTGACAGCATTTTACTGTAAATGAAAAAACACTAGCGCTGTTCTTACTGTACTACCTTCATGGAGAACAACATCATGTACAAATATGATAGTAAAAGTGATAGAAGAGAAGCAGTTAGTGAAGTAAATATTAACACAGACATGACAATGAACATTATTACACTACAAATGGATCAATACAAATACCAATAGAAATAACACTATTGATAATGAATAATAACAATAATTACCTCTATTATCAACAATACATATATTTAATGATAACTTGAAATACAAAAGAAAGCGGATAAATGGAGCAAACTATATTAACCTTGTAGATTGTTATCGTGACAATAGGTTAAGCTTTGTCAGTGTGCCATGTGTTACCCAGTTTCCCCTTGGGCAAGGGTCGGCAACCCGCGGCTCTAGAGCCGCATGCGGCTCTTTAGCGCCGCCCTGGTGGCTCTCTGGAGCTTTTTCAAAAATGTATGAAAAATGGAAAAAGATGAGGGGAAAAAAAAAATGTTTTTGTTTAAATATGGTTTCTGTAGGAGGACAAACATGACACAAACCTCCCTAATTGTTATAAAGCACATTGTTTATATTACAAACATTCTTCACTGATTCGAGTATTTGGCGAGCGCCGTTTTGTCCTACTAATTTTGGCGGTCCCTGAACTCACTGTAGTTTGTTTACATGTACAACTTTCTCCGACTTCCGGGGACGTGTTTTATGCCACTTCTTTTTCTGTCTCATGGTGGCGGGGCCTCCCCTGCCATCATGGAAAGAAAAAAAATGTAAAAAGAAAAAAATATATATTAAATTGTTAAATGTATCCAGTGATTATACTATAAAATTATTTTCCATTTAGCTTCACCAGTTTTAGATTATTTTTATTCAAAATCGCTGAATTTTCACATTTGCCGTTCAAATACTGAAAAGAGACGGTGCGGTGAACAGCAGCCAGTCGAGGCACGTGACTCAGTGCCGCAACATGAACGGACTCGGCTAACTGCTGGTCTGCTCTGCAGTGAGACCATATTGCTATATGAACTATATTATACATTTCCATAGTTTAGTTAGCTGAGTACAGTGTATTTTGTCAACAACTGTATGTGTGTAACGTATTTCTTGTGCTGAGCGATCATAAAACGGTTGCAAAAGACGCACTGGCTGAGGCTCGCCTCCTGCACCCCCGCCGTAGAATGCACGGTAATGTTGTGTCGTTCGCGAACAATTTTTTCAAACGAACGAATCTTTTGAGTGAACGTACTGAACCGAATCACTTCATGAACTGATTCGTTCCTTTCTCAGTTCAGTTGAGCTCCGCCGCGACCATGCCGGTATGTGTGGAACTGGCGCATTCTGTGACTTACTGAACCCTCAACGTCGGCGAACGACGCAGCCAGCTACTCATCATGGGGGCGGGGGGAGGGACTGAGCGAACGATTCGTTCGTGATTCTCCTCCCGTCACGGGGATATGTTTCATGCCATTGGCATCCGTTCTCCATTCATTCTCCAAGCTAACGGCTAATGTTGACTCAAGCCACATGAAAACAAACACACACATTATCTCAACACATAAAGTTTTGAGAGTAGAGGAGACAGAAAGAAAGTCAGTGCAGGGCCAGGCTGAGCAGCAGCGACGCGAGGGGGAGGGGCGGGGGGTAAAGTGTAGGGCAGGCTGTTTGAGAAGATTTAAAATAAAAATAATAACTAATGTATGTACATATACATAGACTATTATTTATCTTGATTTTTGTATTATTTAAGCTATTTATTTTCTTTTTTATTGCATATTTAAGTTGATATTTCCATTTTTATATTTTTAAATGTAAGCTACAGAAATTTTAGTTTTAATGTTGGCTTTTCTGGCACTTGGTTTAATATTTGTTTTGTTTTATTTAAGGCAGCCTATTTATTTTCTTTTTGTTTGCACATTTAAGTTAATATTTTCTTTGTTATATTTTTAAACATAGGCTACAGAACATTTAGTTTTTATGTTGGCATTTCTGGCTCTTAATTTATTTGTTTTATTTTGAAGGTATTTATTTTCTTTTTGTTTGCATATTTAAGTTTACATTTTCTTTGCTACAGAACATTTAGTTTTTATGTTGGCATTTGTTAAGGGTTTCTTAATTTAATATTTGTTTTTGCACTAAACAAACAAGGCCTATTTATTTAACTGTTGATTGCAAGCATTTTAGTAGGCTATAACTATTTTTTTTATTTCCCACTTTTATTTCTTTCTTATTTTCATTTCAGTGCAATAAAACATATTTAACAACAGGATTCGCGAACCTACTGACACAGAGAACTGACTGTGTCGCGGAGGAGGACGTCACATTGAGGCTCTCGTTCAGTCACTGTGCGTGTCGTTCATTGGGTGCTGAGGGCTTGTGCGTGTCGTTCGCGAACTGACACACACCAAGATCTGCCGCTGGGGAAGCTGTTACTGACTGACTCATGATTCGCCGACCTGCCCACAGAACTGCTGCTGCAGAAGTGATTCGGTGATTCGGTGAACAAATTTTTTGAACGAATCAATTTAAGGAACTGATTCTAGTGATTCAGTACAGTCAAAAGAACTGCCGATCCCATCACTAATGCACGGCAACCCCTGACGGGAGTGTTATATCAACTAAAGCCCACACTTAAACTTTCCACGTGCAAGATTGAATCTATTTAAAAAAGTTATTTCATAAGAAGCCAAAAAGTGCAAAAACAATAATGTTCGTGTTGGAGGAGTTGTGAATGACTGCAGGGCCACAACATAAGGTACACCTGTAGACTGCAGGTGTATCTAATTCACAACTTCTCCAACATGGACATTATTGTTTTTGCACTTTTTGGCTTCTTATTAAATAACTTTTGTAACCTATTTTTATGGGCTTTCCTCTTTGTGATGTTAAGTTCCTGTTATGCGCTGTTATACAGTATATGCCTTGAGCTCTTATTTTGAAGGCGCTAAGAGCGGAAGTGATGTCACGTTGCGGAGGTTTTTGAAAGAAGGTAAATAAAGTGGTCCTCGTGTAAACTGGAGCCTCCGTGTTTGTTATTTTGTAGTTTCATACAGTATAAGCGACATTTATAAACCCTCGGTTACACTTTTTTAAATAGATTCAATCTTGCATGTGGAAAGTTGAAGTGAGGGCTTTAGTTGATATAACACTCCCATCAGGGGGTTCATTAATCCAGCACAACAGCGGTGCATTTATAAGTAAAGGTAAGACCATAATAACGTTTTTTTTATTAAATGTGCTTTTTTGTGTGCTACAGTTTGTATGTGTAAAGTTAAAGTTAAGTTAAAGTAGCAATGATTGTCACACACACACTAGGTGTGGTGAAATTTGTCCTCTGCATTTGACCCATCCCCTTGTTCACCCCCTGGGAGGTGAGGGGAGCAGTGGGCAGCAGCGGAGCCGCGCCCGGGAATCATTTTTGGTGATTTAACCCCCAATTCCAACCCTTGATGCTGAGTGCCAAGCAGGAAAGAATGCTGGTATGAGCTTTTAAACATAACCCGTTAACTGCTGCCAATCAAATGGTGAATAAGATACTCTTTAGGGTTCATATGTTTGTAAATCTGACTGTGATGAAGTCAGTGCCTCACCAGCCATCAACCTCACCGCACGTCACTGGTGTATATGTATGTTTGTACAGTGAATGTATATGTACATGTATGTGTATATGTCTGTTTGTACAGTGAATGTAAATGTACAGTATGTGTATATGTATGTTTGTACAGTGAATGTATATGTACAGTATGTGTATATGTATGTTTGTACAGTGACTGTATATGTACAGTATGTGTATATGTATGTTTGTATAGTGACTGTATATGTACAGTATGTGTATATGTATGTTTGTTCAGTGGATGTATATGTACAGAATGTGTATATGTATGTATGTTTGTACAGTGGATGTATTTACTACAGTACATCAGGACTGTTAGCAAAGACTTGAGTAGAGGAAGAGGGTCATGTGATGTCTGAGGAGGTTGTCTGCTGCCACCTAGTGTGCACAAGATGCACACACACTCTGCAAAGATCAGGTTTCATGATCAGGATCAAGATTGTATTGTTGGTGCAGTTCAACTTTTTCCACCACAGAAAACACTCGTCTCTCCGAGTACTAGCATAATGGCCAACATTAACATGCAGTAGCGTAGTAGGCCTAAGTATTCACAAGGTAAAGGTTTTATGTAACAATTACATTACACACAGTTTGAACAGTAACACTGTGTTTGAGTATAGGAAAATTAGAACACTGTACTTTAATGGAGTGATTCCTTGGCGCGCCACAAGATGAAGCAACTGTACCACACAGCTTGAGGATCCCTGGTCTAATTAGCAAGTTGCAGTCTGAGGCTGCGGAGCAACGGCTCACAGTAATACAAACCCCGTTTCCATATGAGTTGGGAAATTGTGTTAGATGTAAATATAAATGGAATACAATGATTTGCAAATCATTTTCAACCCATATTCAGTTGAATATGCTACAAAGACAACATATTTGATGTTCAAACTTTTTTTGTTGTTGCAAATAATCATTAACTTTAGAATTTGATGCCAGCAACATGTGACAAAGAAGTTGGGAAAGGTGGCAATAAATACTGATAAAGTTGAGGAATGCTCATCAAACACTTATTTGGAACATCCCACAGGTGAACAGGCAAATTGGGAACAGGTGGGTGCCATGATTGGGTATAAAAGTAGATTCCATGAAATGCTCAGTCATTCACAAACAAGGATGGGGCGAGGGTCACCACTTTGTCAACAAATGCGTGAGCAAATTGTTGAACAGTTTAAGAAAAACCTTTCTCAACCAGCTATTGCAAGGAATTTAGGGATTTCACCATCTACGGTCCGTAATATCATCAAAGGGTTCAGAGAATCTGGAGAAATCACTGCACGTAAGCAGCTAAGCCCGTGACCTTTGATCCTTCAGGCTGTACTGCATCAACAAGCGACATCAGTGTGTAAAGGATATCACCACATGGGCTCAGGAACACTTCAGAAACCTATTGTCAGTAACTACAGTTGGTCGCTACAGCTGTAAGTGCAAGTTAAAACTCTCCTATGCAAGGCGAAAACCGTTTATCAACAACACCCAGAAACACCGTCGGCTTTGCTGGGCCTGAGTTCATCTAAGATGGACTGATACAAAGTGGAAAAGTGTTCTGTGGTCTGACAAGTCCACATTTCAAATTGTTTTTGGAAACTGTGGACGTCGTGTCCTCCGGACCAAAAACAAAAAGAACCATCCGGATTGTTTTAGGCGCAAAGTTGAAAAGCCAGCATCTGTGATGGTATGGGGGTGTATTAGTGCCCAAGACATGGGTAACTTACACATCTGTGAAGATGCCATTAATGCTGAAAGGTACATACAGGTTTTGGAGCAACATATGTTGCCATCCAAGCAACGTTACCATGGACGCCCCTGCTTATTTCAGCAAGACAATGCCAAGCCACGTGTTACATCAACGTGGCTTCATAGTAAAAGAGTGCGGGTACTAGACTGGCCTGCCTGTAGTCCAGACCTGTCTCCCATTGAAAATGTGTGGCACATTATGAAGCCTAAAATACCACAACAGAGACCCCTGGACTGTTGAACAACTTAAGCTGGACATCAAGCAAGAATGGGAAATAATTCCACCTGAGAAGCTTAAAAAATGTGTCTCCTCAGTTCCCAAACGTTTACTGAGTGTTGTTAAAAGGAAAGGCCATGTAACACAGTGGAGAACATGCCCTTTCCCAACTACTTTGGCACGTGTTGCAGCCATGAAATTCTAAGTTAACTATTATTTGCAAAAAAAAAAAAAAGTTTATGAGTTTGAACATCAAATATCTTGTCTTTGTAGTGCATTCAACTGAATATGGGTTGAAAAGGATTTACAATTCATTGTATTCCGTTTATATTTACATCCAACACAATTTCCCAACTCATATGGAAACGGGGTTTGTAGTCCCATCAAAGTCTTGGAGAGACTCAGTCAGAGAGGCTGCTGTGGACTCATAATGTGAGTACACCTATTTTGAAGCCGAGCATTACACATGACAATATTCCCTTTATATATTTCAACTCAAAAACGCAGGGCTTCTAAACCTTCTCCAATCTTTCCACTCTAGAAGGGCCCGGGGCCCACTCAAGTATTAACACCCTTGCTTTTATTCCTGCTGAATAACTAACAAAATAAACCTTGTGAAATTAGATGAAAGCATGTGTTCATCGCGGGGATTATTAACGAGGCTTAGGTCAGGCTGATGACAAGAACAGAGAACCAAATATACAACAATAAATGTACATACCAACTTTATTTACAATCACGCAGAGGTAAGATAAATACATTCCAACTAAATAATAATGCAAACCCCAAACCACTGCAGTTGTCCCATTGTGTAAAATAGTAAATAAAAAGAGAATACAATGATTTGCAATCCTTTTCAACTTATATTCAATTGACTAGACTGCAAAGACAAGATATTTCATGTTCACACTGAGAAACTAATTTTGTTTTGCAAATAATCATGAACTTAGAATTTAATGGCAGCAACACATTGCAAAAAAGGCATTTTTACCAGTGTGTTACATGGCCTTTCCTTTAAACAACACTCAGTAAAAGTTTGGGAACTGAGGAGACACATTTTTGAAGTGGAATTATTTCCCATTCTTTCTTGATGTACAGCTTAAGTTGTTCAACAGTCTCCCTTCTGCTATTTTAGCCTTCATATTGCACCACACATTTTCAATGGTCTGCACTACAGGCAAGCCAGTCTAGTACCCGCACTCTTTTACTATGAAGCCACTCTGTTGTAACACCTGGCTTGGCATTGTCTTGATGAAATAAGCAGGGGCGTCCATGATAACGTTGCTTGGATGGCAACATATGTTGCTCCAAAACCTGTATGTACCTTTCAGCATTAATGGTGCCTTCACAGATGTGTAAGTTACCCATGCCTTGGGCACTAATACACCCCCATACCATCACAGATGCTGGCTTTTACACTTTGCACCTAGAACAATCCGGATGGTTCTTTTCCTCTTTGGTCCGGACGACACAACGTCCACAGTTTCCAAAAACAATTTGAAATGTGGACTCGTCAGACCACAGAACACTTTTCCACTTTGCATCAGTCCATCTTAGATGAGCTCGGGCCAAGCGAAGCGTTTCTGGGTGTTGTTGATAAATGGCTTTGGCTTTGCATAGTAGAGTTTTAACTTGCACTTACAGATGTAGCGACCAACTGTAGTTACTGACAGTGGTTTTCTGAAGTGTTCCTGAGCCCATGTGGTGATATCCTTTACACACTGATGTGGCTTTTTGATGCAGTACCGCCTGAGGGATCCAAAGTGCGTAATATCATGGCTTAAGTGCAGTGATTTCTCCAGATTCTCTGAACCTTTTGATGATATTACGGAGCGTAGATGGTGAAATCCCTAAATTCCTTGCAATAGCTGGTTGAGAAATGTTGTTCTTAAACAATTTGCTCAGGCATTTGTTGACAAAGTGGTGACTCTCGCCCCATCCTTGTTTGTGAATGACTGAGCATATCAATGGAAGCTGCTTTTATACCCAACCATGGCACCCACCTGTTCCCAATTAGCCTGTTCACCTGTGAGATGTTCCAAAGAAGTCTTTGATGAGCATTCCTCAACTTTCTCACTCTTTTTTGCCACGTGTGCCAGCTTTTTTGAAACATGTTGCAGGCATCACATTCCAAATGAGCTAATATTTGCAAAAAATAACAAAGTTTACCAGTGTGAACATGAAATATATTGTCTTGGCAGTCAATTCAATCTAATATAAGTTGAAAAGGATTTGCAAATCATTGTATTCTCTTTTTATTTACCATTTACACAACGTGACAACTTCACTGCTTTTGGGTTTTGTATATACTGTTCTTAAATAAACTGTCAACAAAATTAAAGTGCAAATGAAAACACAACTTCACCACTTTAGTCAACATTTTTGTTTGGGATTTTGCCTATCATTCACAATCCTTATGTAAGACAAAAACATCCATCCATCCATTTTCTACCGCTTATTCCCTTCGGGGTCGCGGGGGGCGCTGGAGCCTATCTCAGCTACAATCGGGCGGAAGGCGGGGTACACCCTGGACAAGTCGCCACTTCATCGCAGGGCCAACACAGATAGACAGACAACATTCACACTCACATTCACACACTAGGGCATATTTGTATAAATCGTAAATAAATGCTAGCAAGAGTCAGCTAACAAGGAAAGTAATGTCTATTCCACATTTAAAGCGCTCTAAAAAAAACATCCAAATGCCTCCAATCAGGTTTTATACACACGCCATAAGTATCTGATCTGATCTATCCCATAACCCCGGAGGGGTTGACCAGCTCTCTCCATCTCTCTCTGTCCTCAGTGAGTTTCAAGTGAGTCCATTCTCCAAAAAAATTGTCGCACAGCAGCTAAATGAACACTTAGTGTCTAACAATCTCTGTGAACCTTTTCAATCCGGTTTCAGGGCAAATCACTCTACGGAGACAGCCCTCGCAAAAATGACTAATGATCTACTGCTGACGATGGATTCTGATGCGTCATCTATGTTGCTGCTTCTTGATCTTAGCGCTGCTTTCGATACCGTCGATCATAATATTTTATTAGAGCGTATCAAAACACGTATTGGTATGTCAGACTTAGCCTTGTCGTGGTTTAACTCTTATCTTACTGACAGGATGCAATGCGTCTCCCATAATAATGTGACCTCGGACTATGTTAAGGTAACGTGCGGAGTTCCTCAGGGTTCGGTTCTTGGCCCTGCACTCTTTAGTATTTACATGCTGCCGCTAGGCGACATCATACGCAAATACGGTGTTAGCTTTCATTGCTATGCTGATGACACCCAACTCTACATGCCCCTAAAGCTGACCAACACGTCGGATTGTAGTCAGCTGGAGGCGTGTCTTAATGAAATTAAACATTGGATGTCCGCTAACTTCTTGCAACTCAACGCCAAGAAAACGGAAATGCTGATTATCGGTCCTGCTAAACACCGACATTTATTTAATAATACCACCTTAACATTTGACAACCAAACAATTACACAAGGAGAATCAGTAAAGAATCTGGGTATTATCTTCGACCCAACTCTCTCGTTTGAATCACACATTAAGAGTGTTACTAAAACGGCCTTCTTTCATCTCCGTAATATCGCTAAAATTCGTTCTATTTTATCCACTAGCGACGCTGAGATCATTATTCATGCGTTCGTTACGTCTCGTCTCGACTACTGTAACGTATTATTTTCGGGTCTCCCTATGTCTAGCATTAAAAAATTACAGTTGGTACAAAATGCGGCTGCTAGACTTTTGACAAGAACAAGAAAGTTTGATCATATTACGCCTATACTGGCTCACCTGCACTGGCTTCCTGTGCACTTAAGAAGTGACTTTAAGGTTTTACTACTTACGTATAAAATACTACACGGTCTAGCTCCGTCCTATCTTGTCGATTGTATTGTACCATATGTCCCGGCAAGAAATCTGCGTTCAAAGAACTCCGGCTTATTAGTGATTCCCAGAGCCCAAAAAAAGTCTGCGGGCTATAGAGCGTTTTCTATTCGGGCTCCAGTACTATGGAATGCCCTCCCGGTAACAATTAGAGATGCTACCTCAGTAGAAGCATTTAAGTCCCATCTTAAAACTCATTTGTATACTCTAGCCTTTAAATAGCCCCCCTGTTGGACCAGTTGATCTGCCGTTTCTTTTCTTTTCTCCTCTGCTCCCCTTTTCCTTGAGGGGGGGGGGCACAGGTCCGGTGGCCATGGATGAAGTGCTGGCTGTCCAGAGTCGGGACCCGGGGTGGACCGCTCGCCTGTGCATCGGCTGGGAACATCTCTACGCTGCTGACCCGTCTCCGCTCGGGATGGTGTCCTGCTGGCCCCACTATGGACTGGACTCTTACTATTATGTTGGATCCACTATGGACTGGACTCTCACAATATTATGTCAGACCCATTCGACATCCATTGCTTTCGGTCTCCCCTAGAGGGGGGGGGTTACCCACATATGCGGTCCTCTCCAAGGTTTCTCATAGTCATTCACATCGACGTCCCACTGGGGTGAGTTTTTCCTTGCCCGTATGTGGGCTTTGTACCGAGGATGTCGTTGTGGCTTGTGCAGCCCTTTGAGACACTTGTGATTTAGGGCTATATAAATAAAGATTGATTGATTGATTGATTGATGTTATCTTCCCATCTTTTCTTTGGTCTCCCTGGTCTCCTGCCACCTTGTACGGTGCCTTGCAGGATGCTTTTTGCAAGGCCTGAGGATCTGGTGACGTGTCCGTACCACCTCAGTTTCCGCTTTATGAGCGTAGTGAGCAGGTCATCATGTGGGTCGATGGCTTGGCTGAACTTTTGCCGGACTTCTTGGTTTGTGACATGTTGGGTGTAGGAGCTACCCATAAGTCTTGTGTAGTATCTCAGCTCCATGCTCTGAATTCTCTTCTGCAGCTCTGCTGTGAGGCTCCATGTTTGACAGGCGTAAAGGAAGATGGACATTACAAGTGAGCCCTGTAATCTCACTTTTGACGCTTGTGTCTTTCCATATGGGCTTCAGTTGTTTCAGCACTTCTGGCAAGGACTTCCCGTTTGGATCCGTCATGGGACACGATTGCTCCGAGGTACTTGAAGCTGGACACCGTGTCCAGTGCCTGTCCATTGACTTTGATGTCTGAGCAGATGCCATTATTGTTGTTGGTCATCATTTTGTTTTTTTCAGCATGGATTTCCATTCCATAGGCTCGGGAGGTGGTATCAAGCCTTTCAAGTCGAATGGCAAGTTCTCTTTCTTCTCCAGCTAGTCCATCGATATCATCTGCATACAACAATGTAATAAATGTCATATATCACATACAACAATGTAATAAATGTCATATATCACATACAACAATGTAATAGATGTCATATATGAAGTGAATTGAAGTGAAGTGAATTATATTTATATAGTGCTTTTCTGTAGTGACTCAAAGCGCTTTACATAGTGAAACCCAATATCTAAGTTACATTTAAACCAGTGTGGGTGGTAGAGATGCGCGGATAGGCAATTTATCTCATCCGCAACCGCGTCAGAAAGTCGTCATCCATCCGCCATCCACCCGATGTAACGTTTGATCTGAACTGCATCCGCCCGCCATCCGCCCGTTGTTATATATCTAATATTAATTAAAAAAAAAAAAAAAGGGTGAAAACTACGCGAATTGCACCTTGTGCAGACAAGATTTTTCGATCGGACACGGAGGAATTAGCGATGTAAAAGACCACGTTGGGACAAAAAAAACACAAGTCTAATGCCGTTGCTAGCGATACAAGTGGAAAACTTTCAACGTTTTTCGTCGCCCAAACAGATTCTTTGGATGTGATAAATGCCGAAGTTTTATTTACGGAGGCAATAATTGAGCATGGACTTCCAATCGCACTGGCTGATCACATGGGACAGTTAATAATGTAATGCAACCTTTAAAAATCATTACGCGGTGATCGCGATCCCAAAAATAAACTTTTCTTGCATGATAATGTCCAGAAAATTTCGCTTTATATTACTATAGAGTCCTTTTAACGAATGAGTTTGATGGTTTATCACAAACCTTAAATGAAATTCCATGGCCACCGTCCTGCTCTCTATATCAACCAGGGTGAGCCCCACCCCTTTCGTGAGCGCACTGAGCGCGGAGTGACCCCTTTTACGCGCCCCCGGCAACAGGGGTGGCAAGCAGGTAAGCTGCGCGGGCGGAGCGCGCGGAGTGACCCATGTTACGAGCCCCCGGCCACGGGGGTGGCGGGCAGGTAAACTGCTTACCTGCTGCGCGTGACGCCGGCCGCGGCGAAAGCGGACGAGGCGGGGTGTCGGTGCGGTGGGCGCGGTAGTGACCCTGGACGTGCGTCGGGCCCTTCTCGCGGATCGCCTCAGCTACGGCTCCCGGTGGGGCCCTCTCGGGGGAAGGGGCCTCGGTCCCGGACCCCGGCGAGGCGTCCCTTCTCCGCTCCGTAAAAGTGTCCATCTCTTTTCTTTTTTTTTCTTCTGTTGTGGCATATGCAGCAGGTGCCTGCTCGTTTTTCGTATGTGGGTAACAACATTTAACTATGTATATATATTTCCCAATTGGTTTAACTGCCACCCGCAAAAAAAAAAAAAAAAAAAAAAAAAAAATATCTAATTAATCCGCCCGACCCGACCCGCGAGCCGATAAAATCTTATTTTTTTTAATTTCATCCGCCCGATCCGCGGATAATCCGCGGACTCCGCGGTTGTGTCCGCAAACCGCGCATCTCTAGTGGGTGGCACTGGGAGCAGGTGGGTAAAGTGTCTTGCCCAAGGACACAACGGCAGTGACCAGGATGGCGGAAGCGGGGATTGAACCTGGAACCCCCAAGTTGCTGGCACAGCCGCTCTACCAACCGAGTTATACCGTATATCACATACAACAATGTAATAGACGTCATGTATCACATACAACAATGTAATAGATGTCATATATCACATACAACAATAACATAGATGTCATATATCACATACAATAATGTAATATATGTCATATATAACATGCAACAATGTAATATATATCATATATAACATACAACAAAGTAATATATGTCATATATCACACACAACAATGTAATAGATGTCATATATCACATACAACAATGTAATATATGTCATATATCACATACAACAATGTAATAGATGTCATTTATCACATACAATAATGTAATAGATGTCCTGTAACACATACAACAATGTGTTTCATGTCATATATCACATACAATAATGTAATATATGTCATATATCACATACAACAATGTAATAGATGTCATTTATCACATACAATAATGTAATAGATGTCCTGTAACACATACAACAATGTGTTTCATGTCATATATCACATACAATAATGTAATAGATGTCATATATCACATTCAAAAATGTGTTTCATGTCATATATCACATACAACAATGTAATATATGTCATATATCACATACAACAAAGTAATATATGTCATATATCACACACAACAATGTAATAGATGGCATATATCACATACAACAATGTAATATATGTCATATATCACATTCAACAATGTGTTTCATGTCATATATCACATACAGTAATGTAATAGATGTCATATATCACATACAACAATGTAATATATGTCATATATCACACACAACAATGTAATAGATGTCATATATCACATACAATAATGTAATAGATGTCCTATATCACATACAATAATGTAATAGATGTCCTATATCACATACAATAATGTAATAGATGTCCTATATCACATACAACAATGTGTTTCATGTCATATATCACATAGAACAATGTAATATATGTCATATATCACATTCAACAATGTGTTTCATGTCATATATCACATACAGTAATGTAATAGATGTCATATATCAAATACAACAATGTGTTTCATGTCATATATCACATACAACAATGTGTTTCATGTCATATATCACATACAACAATGTAATATATGTCATATATCACATACAACAATGTGTTTCATGTCATATATCACATACAACAGTGTAGTATATGTCATACATGTTACGGCGCACGCGCAGTCTACTTCTCCCTCCTCTGCGGGAGCACTTGGAGGAGCCGTTGACAGCGCGCTCGGACACGCCCCTGCTCGCGCTGAGCGCAGCACGCCCACGCAGCGACAAGCCTGCACACCTGGGACTGATGAGGGCGAGATGTATAAAAGACCAGTGGACCCAAGGATCGGCGCGGGAACTTAGTTACCTCTTTGTGTACCGTAAGCCTTATGCTCTCTTACTGTGTTGTTTTTCCCTCCGTGATTCTGACGTCCATGTTGCTCTTCCGCAGTGCCTTCCCGAGTCTTCCCTCCTCGAGATCTCCCGTTGTTTCCCCGGTGTTTTGGACTGCCTTCTTCGTTTCCCGACTCCTCACTCGCCCCTGGACTCTGACGTCTCTCTCTGCCCCACGGACCCCTCGCTGATCTTGGACCCCTTTTGCCTTGCCCTCTTTGGACTTGTCTGCTTTTCTCATCAACACTTGGTAACACACACTTCAGATATATACACACATAGTCTTACACCACACACATTCTTGTATTTTAGTCACACACTCCATATCTATAGTTTAGTTGTATTGTTTATTATTATTATATATATTTATTATATATAATAAATTATTGAACATACTGCCCTCTGGTGTCTGAGCCGTCACCTCCCCTTTAGTCTAAACACTACAATATATCACATACAACACTGTAATACATGCCATATATCACATACAATAATTTAATAGATGTCATATATCACACACAACAGTGTAATAGATGTCATATATCACATACAATAATGTAATAGATGTCCTATATCTCATACAACAATGTGTTTCATGTCATATATCACATACAACAATGTAATATATGTCATATATCACATTCAACAATGTGTTTCATGTCATATATCACATACAGTAATGTAATAGATGTCATATATCACATACAGTAATGTAATAGATGTCATATATCACATACAACAATGTAATATATGTCATATATCACATACAACAATGTGTTTCATGTCATATATCACATACAACAATGTAATATATTTCATATATCACATACAACAATGTGTTTCATGTCGTATATCACATACAACAGTGTAGTATATGTCATATGTCACATACAACACTGTAATAAATGTCATATATCACACACAATAATGTAATAGATGTCATATATCACATACAACAATATAATTGATGTCATATATCACATAAAACAATGTAATATATGTCATATATCACATACAACAAAGTAATATATGTCATATATCACACACAACAATGTAATAGATGTCATATATCACATAACAATGTAATATATGTCATACATCACATACAACAATGTAATATATGTCATATATCACATACAGTAATGTAATAGATGTCATATATCACATACAATAATGTAATAGATGTCCTATATCACATACAACAATGTGTTTCATGTCATATATCACATACAACAATGTAATATATGTCATATATTACATACAGCAATGTAATAGATGTCATATATCACATACAATAATGTAATAGATGTCCTATATCACATACAATAATGTAATAGATGTCCTATATCACATACAACAATGTGTTTCATGTCATATATCACATACAACAATGTAATATATGTCATATATCACATACAACAAAGTAATATATGTCATATATCACATACAACAATGTAACATATGTCATATATCACATACAACAATGTGTTTCATGTCATATATCACATACAACAATGTAATATATGTCATATCACATACAACAATGTGTTTCATGTCATATATCACATACAACAGTGTAGTATATGTCATATATCACATACAACACTGTAATAAATGTCATATATCACATACAATAATGTAACAGATGTCATATATCACACACAACAGTGTAATAGATGTCTTATATCACATACAATAATGTAATAGATGTCCTATATCACATACAATAATGTAATAGATGTCCTATATCTCATACACCAATGTGTTTCATGTCATATATCACATACAACAATGTGTTTCATGTCATATATCACATTCAACAATGTGTTTCATGTCATATATCACATACAGTAATGTAATAGATGTCATATATCACATACAACAATGTAATATATGTCATATATCACATACAACAACGTAATAGATGTCATATATTCAGAGGTGGGTAGAGTAGTCAGAAATTGTACTCAAGTAAGAGTACTGTTACTTTAGAGATTTATTACTCAAGTAAAAGTAATGAGTAGTCACCCAAATATTTACTTGAGTAAAAGTAAAAAGTATGTTGTGAAAAAACTACTCAAGTACTGAGTAACTGATGAGTAACATACACACACATATCATATATATATATATATATATATATATATATATATATAAATATATATATATATATATATATGTATGTATTTATATATATATATATATATATATATATATATATATATATATATATATATATATATATATATATATATATATATATATATATATA
This sequence comes from Nerophis lumbriciformis, assembly GCF_033978685.3. Lineage (NCBI taxonomy): Eukaryota > Metazoa > Chordata > Actinopteri > Syngnathiformes > Syngnathidae > Nerophis > Nerophis lumbriciformis. The sequence continues at coordinate 39,169,663 of NC_084570.2, read as the reverse complement.
TATGTATATATATATATATATATATATTTATATACACATAAATTGATATATACAGTATATCATTTATATTTATTTAGTTTGCCGTTTTTGTTTACATGTTAAAGGTGTTTTAATGAATATACATGCATGTTTAACATACGGATTCCTTTCATTCATGAAGACAAGAATATAAGTTGGTGTGTTACCTGATTCTGATGACTTGCATTGATTGTAATCAGACAGTAGTGCTGGTAACGTCCACGTTTTCAAATGGAGGAGAAGAAAAGTTCCTCCTTTCTGTCTAATACCACATGAAAGTGGTTGGTTTTTGGCATTTTATTTGTCCAGCTTCCATATTCGTTTTCACACACTTTACAAGAAATACATTGGCGGCAAATTCCGTAGCTTGCTAGCTTGTTTGCGCTGGCTTTCGGAGACTCTTATTTTGTAAGTGCAGGCGCGATGGAGCGGCACTTTTATTGTGAAGACAGGAACTGTGCAGTCAGTCTTTAGGCTTTTGACGGGATGTACGGTTGAAATAAAAACGTGTCTTTTTTCCTTCACACTTTTGATTGATTGATTGAAACTTGTATTAGTAGATTGCACAGTACAGTACTTATTCCGTACAATTGACCACTAAATGGTAACACCCCAATAAGTTTTTCAACTTGTTTAAGTCAGGTCATGTGACCGCCTGGCTCTGTTTGATTGGTCCAACGTCACCAGTGACTGCATTTGATTGGTGGAACGGAGTCAAACGTCACTAGTGACTGCATTTTATTGGTGGAACGGAGTGAAACGTCACCAGTAAGGCAGGCACTTTGAAGGTCTGTCTGACAGACCAAAACAAACAAAGCGTGCATTAACAGATCGATAAAAATTAGTAGCGAGTAGCGAGCTGAATGTAGATAAAAGTAGCGGAGTAAAAGTAGCGTTTTTTCTCTATAAATATACTCAAGTAAAAGTAAAAGTAAGTTGCATTAAAACTACTCTTAGAAGTACAATTTATCCCAAAAGTTACTCAAGTAGATGTAACGGAGTAAATGTAACGCGTTACTACCCACCTCTGCATATATCACATGCAATAATGTAATATAGGTCATATATCACATACAACAATATAATTGATGGCATATATCACATACAACAATGTATTATATGTCATATATCACATACAACAATGTAATATATGTCATATATCACATACAACAATGTAATAGATGACATATATCACATACAATAATGTAATATATGTCATATATCACATACAATAATGTAATATATGTCATATATCACATACAACAATGTAACATAAGTCATATATCACACACAACAATGTAATAGATGTCGTATATCACATACAATAATGTAATAGATGTCCTATATCACATACAATAATGTAATAGATGTCATATATCACATACAACAATGTAATAGATGTCATATATCACATACAACAACGTAACAGATGCCATATATCACATACAATAATGTAATAGATGTCCTATATTACATACAACAATGTAATAGATGTCATCTATCACATACAACAATGTAATAGATGTCATATATCACATACAACAATGTAATAGATGTCATGTATCACATACAACAATGTAATATATCTCATATATCTTATACAACAATGTGTTTCATGTCATACAGTATATCACATACAACAATGTAATATATGTCATATATCACATACAACAATGTGTTTCATGTCATATATCGCATACAATAATGTAATAGATGTCATATATCACATACAACAATATAATTGATGTCATATATCCAGTGTTGGGACTAACGCGTTACAAAGTAACGCGTTACTGTAACGCCGTTAGTTTCGGCGGTAACTAGTAATCTAACGCGTTATTTTTTTATATTCAGTAACTCCGTTACCGTTACTACATGATGCGTGACTGCGTTATTTTACGTTACTTTTTATGTAGTATAAAGTGTGTTTTATCGGAGTTCTGATTCTTCTTGTGTCACAAGCCGGAGAAGAGAGAGAGACATGCGCTCTGTGTGGGTGTGTCTGAGTGTGAGTGTGGGGAGCGAGGGGGGGGGGGATGGGGGGCGTGTCTGATCATGGCGGAGCCAGAAGTCGAGTTTGCTAACATGGAGATATTTTCACTACTTTTCTTTTGTCGAGCACAAAGAAAATAAAATTTTAGTTAAATGTAAATTGTGCTTTGGATCAAAGATGCCATCTACTGCCCAAAACAGCAATTCAAATCTGCTGAAACAAGCTACATAGCAACATGCTTCGACAAAGCTAGTAAAGAGAGACAGAGACTCTGATGCCACTTCACCTCCACCATTTAAGGATTAACTCTGCCTCTTCTCATCATTCACCGCTGAAGGTACACACTCTGTCAATCAATGTTCCCTCTAATTGTTCATGTGTGAGCAAATGCAAAAAGTCCCTGAGCATTGAGTGGAGTCCATGTGAGCAACTTTAGACGTGGCACACTGTGGCTACACCAGCAGCACACCTGTCCCAAACCTCACTAAATAACAACTTACATCTCCATCCATCCATCCATTTCTACCGCTTGTCCCTTTCGGGGTCGCTGGAGCCTATCTCAGCTGCATTCGGGCGGAAGGCAGGGTACACCCTGGACAAGTCCCCACCTCATCACAGGGCCAACACAGATAGACAGACAACATTCTCTTATTATTATAATCAAATGACAACAGTCATTTCCATTTCTAATATAAGTGTTTAGGCCCACTTATAATGACAATAACAAAAAATATTGTTTTTCATGAACTGTGTACTTGTATTGTTTGTCTGGGTGGAGGTCCTGCTTTGGAAATAATTTGTACCCCTTTCAGACATTGCATTTAGTTCCCATTAAAACATTCACATGTTGCACAATGAGATGTAAGCAGGGGATCATGTGTACATTCCTGCAACTTCCTGTTTGTAAAAAATATATTTTTATTAGTATTTATTTAATATACTAACAGCATTTAATGATTAATATTTATAAATTAAGATTCCTAATAAATGACACTAGAATAAGCACACATTTGATTGGTAAATCATAGTGTAACGACCTGGAATGACACTTTATGTGTGGTGTTGGAGTTGTCCGACTTTTTGTGTGGCTGTAAACGCATCACTGGCTAAGTGCCATATGTGCAAGTGTTGGCGCACGTGAGAGAGCGAGCGGCAGCTGTTGATATAACAAAGTTGCTTTTGGTCTGGTTTGTACTGCAGAAAATGACCAGTTTTGCTAGATATAATTTTTTTTACTAATGTTTTGGTGATGTGTTTATGGCCGACAGTAAAGAGTTTTGCTCTGTAAAGTGATGGATGGAATTCATGTCCTCAAAGCGTCTTGACAGACGTTACAATATTTGCACAATGATGACGAAAACGGTTTTCTCTGTCGTGTCCGTGTCGTGTCGAAAATTGTTATGCGCTTATTTTTTTATTTGATTTTGTGCATGGCATAGATTTGCCGTGCGCAGAGGACGCTTGAGCAGTGCGCAATTGCACATGCGCGCTCCTGAGAGGGAACGTTGCTGTCAATTCTCTTATATACTCTTTCATTCTAGACTTCTAGAGTGTTTGATTATCCCATCACTCTAAATGTATAGACTATAAAGTTCACAAACATAAAGAGGGATCCTAGTGGGCCAGGCCAATCTTTCCTTATCTCTAAACTAAAACTGGGGAAATGTGTAGTGTTCTGGGTTTCAGACATGATTTTGTATAAGAATTACTTGAGGAAGAAAATGCCTGGTTAGACTTTGTGTATGTAGTGTGTGCCTTTCTTGGTTTACATCTATGCTGTTATTATGCTGTTTGTTACTTATGTATGTTATGTTGCAGCTATTTAAAATAGTTTTGTCAATTTGTTCTGGCCAGAAACAAATTGGCCTTTGTAACATATCTTTGTCTTTGTGTGTTGTATGTAGACCACATGGCTTAGCAGAGTTGAGTGATGCAAATTCATGTCAAGTTGATCAACAGATTGTATTATTCTCCAGTGCAATAACAGTACTGAAATGAAGGCTAAAAGGGCATTAATTGGAGCTTTAAAAAAGAAAAGAAAAAAGAAGTAACTAAATAGTTACTTTTCACAGTAACGCATTACTTTTTGGTGTAAGTAACTGAGTTAGTAACTGAGTTACTTTTGAAATGAAGTAACTAGTAACTGTAACTAGTTACTGCTTTTCAGTAACTAACCCAACACTGCATATATCACATACAACAGTGTAGTATATGTCATATTGTCACCGCCTGCTGCCACCTTGTGGTTTGTATGCTCAGTTTTCCCTTGGTGCAGCAGACCTGGCTCTTACTTTTTGTCTTCCTCAGAGTTCCTGTGTCTTCCTGTGGGCGGAGCTGCAAGACGTGCACAGCTGTGTCTAATATCACCAGCACTATTTAAGCAGCACCTGGCCAGCTGGATGGCACTCGGCTATTCCACTTCTTGACTCTGATCGTATGAAGACTCCTATGCTCCTTGTATTTTTGCTACGTTCCACTTTGGCTATTTCCAGTGCCATCCAGCTTGGTATGTACGTTGATAGTTTGCACGTCTTGCAACTTCGACCCAAAGTTTAGTTAGTTTGTAGATTAGCTTTTGTTCTTTTTGTCACGGTGCTCTTTTTGTGTTCTCTTTTTTCGCACCGTCGCCTTTTGTTATATTCTATTTTTGGATCATTGTTGTGATCGCTTCTTTTGTTAAGTAAAGAACTATTTACCAGAGGTGGGACCAAGTCATTGCTTTGCAAGTAAGTCTCAAGTCTTTACCCTCAAGTCTCGAGTCAAGTCCCGAGTCAAGACAGGGCAAGTCCGAGTCAAGTCCAAAGTCAAGACTGGAAAGTCTCAAGTCAAGTCCCAAGTCCTGCATTTTGAGTTTCGAGTCCTTTCAAGTCATTTAACCACAGACTAATATATTTACACAGATTGTGTATGCTTTTAAAACGCTGTATTTATTTATTAAAACAAGTGCATTTGAAATTGCAGGGAAAAAGATAGTGCTGACATTGCACTTCAAAATAGCACTATTAACCAGTCATTTTAAACATGTAACTCATTCCTTTACAGAATAAACACATTTGAAAAAAAACAAGTGCAACTGTACTTATTTGCACAAAAGTGTTAACATTGTATTTCCATGGCATATTGCATTGTAACTAGTTCCACAGCAGTTTCTATCCTGTTCTTACCTTATCTCATTGATCTCATCTCATACTGTATGTGTGTTTATCAGAAGAATCAGAATCAGCTTTATTGTCATTACGCAAGGTAACGAGATTGAGGCCATTCCATACAGTGCGATGTGTGCATGCTAGAAAAACAATGTGCAAATATATAAAAATATAAAAAATGTAGAAGTGCAATGAATATGGTGTGAAATGAATATATACATGAAAAAAAAACAAAAAAAAACAGGGTGGTTGGTGGAATGGGTTATTGCACCGAAGAGAAGGCAGTTATGAGGGACAATGGGGCAGTCCGTTCAGGATGGTTATGGCCCTGGGGAAGAAGCTGTTCTTTAGCCTGTTTGTTTTGGTTTTAATGCACCTGTAGCGCTTATGTGTGCGTACACATGAAAAACATAACAAATATATGAACATAACAATGAACAGAGTTGTACTTTTTAGATGTCAGGACCCTATGCAATATGTACACATATTCTTAATATAGTATACATTTTAACTGACCTTTATTTGACTATGTTTGTCTTTTTGTAGGTGGCTAAAATATGCGGTGCTGCTGACCGCCGTCTAACGTTACGTTACTGTGTGTGATACATTGACTAACGTTACGTTACTGTGTGTGATACATTGACTAACGTAATGTTACTGTGTGTGATACATTGACTAACGTAATGTTACTGTGTGTGATACATTGACTAACGTTACGTTACTGTGTGTGATACATTGACTAACGTAACGTTATGTATAGGTACCTCATGAAACCCTGCTTAAAAAAAATCACTTGACAAAAAGTATGAATAAGGTAGCAAACTGCAGTGGACGCAACATATTGCCGTGTTTGCAATGACGTTATAACCATAGACATCTTATAAGTAGACGCAGCATTGGTTGCTGTGACGTGAGCAATTTGGCCGCCATCTTGAAGTGCTGATGAGGAGCCGGCGAGCAGCCGAAACTGACAGATGACAGGTAGAAAACAAAGATGGTGGGGTTCAGCGTTTTCCTGCTCAAATGAGCGGACTGTTGAAAATAGGAATCGGGGGATTACTTTTCACAAGTGAGATTTAACATTAACGTACTATTGGTTGTATTTTATGAAAATAATACTACCACAGAGTTGAGAAGGATCAAAGATCTTCAATATTTGTATGTGAAAATCACAAAGAAATATTCTGGGGGAGGATGACGCCCCTACAGGGGTTTGGTTTACAAACTTTCAGCCCCACCTAAAACAAAATTCACCAGCCACTACTGATTATGATGCATTCTCATTTTAGGCAAAGTATAAGACAATACTTTCTTAACAGTATAATTGTAACCAGGAATAAGTCTTCAAGTAACAATATTCAAATACTAACATTGTTGCGTTAAACAGAATTTGGTTTTATTCTGAATCCAGTGAAACAGATTGGTGGTTTTAGCTGATATGAAGACTTTCAGGTGTTTATATATGTTTAAGTATTTGGCAGACGCTTTTATCCAAAGCGACTTACATAAAATAATACATATAAAACAATCACTGCAAACATTATCATTTAAGGGAAGAATGTAATAGAAAATATCAATACAAAGTGTCAAGACAGAATAAACTCTCTGCTGCTGAAGCAACAGAGATACAGTCTATAGGTCCCTAAGATATATAGATATCTAATGTGTTCATACATTGTTTATGTAGGATACACGCATATGTATATATAACCTAATCATATTGTTTCTTCAACTTAAAAATAGCTTACCGTTTTTTCCCCCTTCTCTGGGATTATATTCCCAGTTTTGATCTCGGACGTCTGGTCACTTATAGCGTATAAGAATATTATATTACTGTTAAGCAAACTATGAATAATAAAACACGCCAAAACATGTGTCTGTTATCATAGCTACACGTATGACAAAAAAGGGGGTGAAAATCAATGGTATTCAGTGAGGTAAGATGAATTAAATGCGCTGACAGTTCATTGCTCCTGCCAAATTAATTGCACTGACTGGAGCGGATCACCACTCCAAGATGGCGGCCACGCGCCTCGTCTGCGCCAGTAGGCAGTAGCGCTCTATGCTGCGTCTACTTATAAGATGTCTATGGTTATAACGTTAGCAGTGAGTTTGCAGCCTCACTGATTTAACTACACAGCAAATAAAAGTCACGTTACTTAGCCAATAAACGTTATCTTACATTCATAACTTACCCTTCTTTGTGCAACTTCAAATGTCGAACGAAGTTGGAAGTTGTTGCGTCTCCGTCTGTAATATTCGAACTGCGTGATTTGCATACGGCAATTCGTTTTTTGTTGACCAAGTCGTAGTTTTTATACCCGAACGAAACCAACTTTAACATAATTGTTTCTCACTGGCACGTTGTTGGACAACTCTTGTTCATTGGTTGTCCTGCAATTTGATTGGATGAATGCTGCGTGATGAAAACAACGTAAATCTAATTTGATTGGCTGTTGTACTGACAGCACACCAGCTGACAGGAATAACACGCTGATAGACAGACGAAGAAAATGAAAAATACAGAGCGCTCCCAAATAACTTTTCAAGCTTTGGATTTTGGGGAAAGTGGCAAGTCATGTCAAGTCATGTCAAGTCAAAAGGCTCAAGTCCAAGTGAAGTCACAAGTCATTGATGTTAAAGTCTAAGTCGAGTTGCAAGTCTCTTTACATTTTGTCAAGTCGAGTCTAAAGTCATCAAATTCATGACTCGAGTCTGACTCAAGTCCAAGTCATGTGACTCGAGTCCACACCTCTGCTATTTACTCACAAATCCATCTGCATCCTTGGGTTCCTCTGTTCCACATCTAATTGAATTGTGACACATATATCACATACAACAATGTAGTACCGTATTTTCCGCACTATAAGGCGCACCTAAAAACCACAATTTTTCTCAAAAGCTGACAGTGCGCCTAATAACCCGGTGCGCTTTATTACGATTCATTTTCATAAAGTTTCGGTCTCGCAACTTCGGTAAACAGCCGCCATCTTTTTTCCCGGTAGAACAGGAAGCGCTTCTTCTTCTACGCAAGCAACCGCCAAGGAAAGCACCCGCCCCCATAGAACAGGAAGCGCTTCACCCGCCCCCGGAAGAAGAAGAAAAAACGCGCGGATATCACCGTACGTTTCATTTCCTGTTTACATCTGTAAAGACCACAAAATGGCTCCTACTAAACGATCCGGGTCATAAAAAGACGCAATCTCTCCATCCGCACACGGATTACTACCGTATTTCACAGCAACTGAACCGCACTGTGGAACGGGAGCACGTACGGTGAATATTCGCTCCACAGGGAATGAGAAGTCATCCTTCACTGTGGTTCTAGCTTGCCATGCTAACTTCCACTCATGGTGATATTCAAAAGGAAGACCTTGCCAAAAGAGACCTTTCCAGCCGGCGTCATCATAAAAGCTAACTCGAAGGGATGGATGGATGAAGAAAAGATGAGCGAGTGGTTAAGGGAAGTTTACGCGAAGAGGCCGGGTGGCTTTTTTCACACAGCTCCGAAGGCGAACACACCTTCACTAAGACGGGCAGACAGCCTCGGACGACATACGCCAACATCTGCCAGTGGATCGTAAATGCTTGGGCAGATATTTCGGTCACAACTGTGGTCCGAGCTTTCCGGAAGGCAGGATTCACAGAACAACAGCGACACTGACTCCCGATGACTTCTACGAGACGGAACCGGCCATTTTGGATCCCACGCTAGCGCAACTTTTCAATTCGGACACCGAAGACGAAGAATTCGAAGGATTTACGAATGAAGAATAACTTCAGAAGGTGAGCGCTATGTTTATTTTGTGTGTTGTGACATTAACGTTCGAGCAACATTACCGGTATGTTGCTATTGCTCTACACCATTTTGAATTTTACTATGTTTGTGATTGCACATTTGTACATTTTGGGACAGAGTTGTTAGAACGCTGGTTTTCAATATATTATTAAAGTTTGACTGAACTATCTGACTGTTTTTTTGACATTCACTTTAGCGCAGCGTTTTTTTGACATTCACTTTAGCGCAGCGTAGGCGCGGCTTTTAGTCCGGGGCGGCTTATTGGTGGACAAAATTATGAAATATGTAATTCATAGAAGGTGCGGCTAATAATCCGGTGCGCCTTATAGTGCGGAAAATACGGTATATGTCATATATCACATACAATAATGTAATAGATGTCATATATCACATACAACAATGTAATCGATGTCATCAATCACATACAACAATGCAATCGATGTCATATATCACATACAACAATGTAATCGATGTCATATATCACATACAACAATGTAATCGATGTCATATATCACATACAACAATGTAATCGATGTCATATATCACATACAACAATGTAATAGGCAATGTTCCCTCTAATTGTTCATGTGTCTGAGCAAACACAAAAACTCCCTGAGCATTCAGTGGAGCACATGTGAGCAACATCACACGTGGCAATACCAGCAGCACACCTGTCTCAAACCAATCTTTTATAATAACACTCAAATGAGAGGAGTCATTTTCCATCCATCCATCCATCCATCCATCTTCTTCCGCTTATCCGAGGTCGGGTCGCGGGGGGAGCAGCCTAAGCAGGGAAGCCCAGACTTCCCTCTCCCCAGCCACTTCGTCCAGCTCCTCCCGGGGGATCCCGAGGCGTTCCCAGGCCAGCCGGGAGAGATAGTCTTCCCAACGTGTCCTGGGTCTTCCCCGTGGCCTCCTACCGGTCGGACGTGCCCTAAACACCTCCCTAGGGAGGCGTTCGGGTGGCATTCTGACCAGATGCCCGAACCACCTCATCTGGCTCCTCTCCATGTGGAGGAGCAGCGGTTTTACTTTGAGCTCCTCCCGGATGACAGAGCTTCTCACCCTATCTCTAAGGGAGAGCCCCGCCACCCAGCGGAGGAAATTCATTTCGGCCGCTTGTACCCGTGATCTTGTCCTTTCGGTCATGACCCAAAGCTCATGACTACAGGGAGGATGGGAACGTAGATCGACCGGTAAATCGAGAGCTTTGCCTTCCGGCTCAGCTCCTTCTTCACCACAACGGATCGATATAGCGTATGCATTACTGAAGACGCCGCACCGATCCGCCTGTCGATCTCACGATCCCCTCTTCCCTCACTCGTGAACAAGACTCCGAGGTACTTGAACTCCTCCACTTGGGGCAAGATCTCCTCCCCAACCCGGAGATGGCACTCCACCCTTTTCCGGGCAATAACCATGGACTCGGACTTGGAGATGCTGATTCCCATCCCAGTCGCTTCACACTCGGCTGCGAACCGATCCAGTGAGAGCTGAAGATCCTGGCCAGATGAAGCCATCAGGACCACATCATCTGCAAAAAGCAGAGACCTAATCCTGCAGCCACCAAACCAGATCCCCTCAACGCCCTGACTGCGCCTAGAAATTCTGTCCATAAAAGTTATGAACAGATTTGGTGACAAAGGGCAGCCTTGGCGGAGTCCAATCCTCACTGGAAACGGGTCCGACTTACTGCCGGCAATGCAAACCAAGCTCTGACACTGATTGTACAGGGAGCGGACCGCCACAATAAGACAGTCCGTTACCCCATACTCTCTGAGCACTCCCCACAGGACTTCCCGGGGTACACGGTCGAATGCCTTCTCCAAGTCCACAAAGCACATGTAGACTGGTTGGGCAAACTCCCATGCACCCTCAAGGACCCTGCCGAGAGTATAGAGCTGGTCCACAGTTCCACGACCAGGACGAAAACCACACTGTTCCTCCGGAATCCGAGGTTCGACTATCCGGCTTCGCCTCCTCTCCAGTACACCTGAATAGACCTTACCGGAAAGGCTGTGGAGTCATTTTCATGAGATTATTTTGTAATATTAGTGATTTAGCCCACTTGTAATGAAAATAAAAGAAATCTTTTTTTCATAAGCTATGGATTAGTATCGTACAATATGTCTGGGTGGGGGTCCTGCTTTGGAAATCATTTGTACCCCTTTCAGAGATCAGATTTAGTTCCCCTTAAACATCCTCATGTTGCACAATGAAATGTAAGCATAGGATGAAGTGTGCATTCCTGTAACTTTCTCTCGTAACAGCATTCCATGATTAATATCAATAAATTAACATTAATAATAAATGACAGTAGAATAAGCACACATATGACTGAGGAGTCATAGTGTAACTTTGTGTGGTGTTTGAGTTGTCCGACTTTTTGTGTGGCCATAAACGCACCAGTGGCTTAGTGCTGTGCATGTTGGTGACTGATGACAAGTTGGTTTTGGCCTGGTTTGTACGGCAGAAAATGACTAGTTTTTCGAAATAGAAGTTTTTTACTCATGTTTTTGGTGTGGTTATAGCCGAATATGAACACTTTTGCTCAATAAAGTGTTCGATATAATTCCTGGTCTCGAAGCATCTCGATAGACGTTACAATAATTGAACGGTGTTCAATTGAACGGTGTTGACGGACACAGTTAGGGCCGCTTTTTGTCACTGTCAATCAAAGTTGCATTGCAAAATTGCACAGAATAAATGTGTTTATTTTGTTTAGAATTCAGATGGGATTTGATTTGGTGCGCGGCATATATTTGCTGTGCGCAGAGGACGCTTGAGCAGTGCGCAATTGCGCAGGCGCGCACCTTAGAGGGAACGTTGGTAATAGGTGTCATATACTGTATAACATACAACAATGTGTTTCATGTCATATATCACATACAATAATGTAAAACATGTGGCCTGGATTAGTTCTCATAGGAGAAGAGGCAACAAAATTGGACCTCGGTATGCAAAGGTGATAGCCCCTGCCACGAGAAGAGACTACATGTTTAGCATAACACCAACATTTAAGTTACTACCTACAGTACATCTGTTGTTTTTCCAGACATACAGATAGTTGGCAGATTTCCAGGCTGCATTTTAAGATATGTTGCGAAGCCTGCTTTTCTCTTTTTTCATTAGGTGGACTCATCTAGCTGGAGGCGATATTCTTTCATGACACCAAGATAAGCAGCAGGTCAAGAAAGGAGCGTTTTTAACAGCCCTTGTCTTAAAAGTGGCGCAAACAGGGTGATGATAGTTTATTCCCATAATCAGGCTATGTGGACATACTGTACATTACAAACATGATACTGTATATTACAAAGATGATACTGTATATTACAAAGATGATACTGTATATTACAAACGTGATACTATATATTACAAAGATGATACTGTATATTACAAAGATGATACTGTATATTACAAACATGATACTCTATATTACAAACATGATACTGTGTATTACAAAGATAATACTGTATATTACAAAGATGATACTGTATATTACAAACATGATACTCTATATTACAAACATGATACGCTATATTACAAACATGATACTGTATATTACAAAGATGATACTGTATATTACAAACATGATACTGTATATTACAAACATGATACTCTATATCACAAACATGATACCGTCGGCGAACTTGACAGTGACAACCTTACCGTCAAGTTCGCCGACGATACCACAGTGGTCGGGCTCATCTCCAGGGGTGACGAGGCTGCCTACAGAGAGGAGGTCCTGAAGCTGACGGCCTGGTCTTCGGAGAACAACCTCGCTCTCAACACCAGCAAGACCAGAGAGATCATCGTCGACTTCAGGAGGAGCAGCACCGACCCTGCCCCCCTCTACATCAACGGCGAGCGTGTAGAGAGGGTTCACACCTTCAGGTACCTTGGAGTCCACATCTCTAATGACTTCTCCTGGACAGTCAACACCACATCAATCATCAAGAAGGCTCAGCAGCGGCTACACTTCCTTAGAGTCCTCGGGAAGTACAACCTGAAGCCTGACCTGCTGCTGACCTTCTACCGTTCGTCCATCGAGAGCCTGCTGACCTACTGTATTACGGTATGGTACGGCAGCTGCACTGCAGCAGACAGGGAGAGGCTGCAAAGAGTGGTCAAGACGGCTCAGAAGATCATCGGCCGCCCTCTCCCCTCTCTGACGGACATCTACACCTCCCGCTGCCTCAACAGAGCCAGTGCCATCATCAAGGACAGCACCCACCCTGGCTCTGACCTGTTCCACCTGCTGCCCTCTGGGAAGCGCTACAGGTGCATTAAAACCAAAACAAACAGGCTAAAGAACAGCTTCTTCCCCAGGGCCATAACCATCCTGAACGGACTGCCCCATTGTCCCTCATAACTGCCTTCTCCTCGGTGCAATAACCCATTCCACCAACCACCCTGTTTTTGTTTTGTTTTTTCATGTATATATTCACTTCACACCATATTCATTGCACTTCTACATTTTTTTATATTTCTATATATTTGCACATTGTTTTTCTAGCATGCACACATCGCACTGTATGGAATGGCCTCAATCTCGTTACCTTGCGTAATGACAATAAAGCTGATTCTGATTCTGATTCTGATGATACGCTATATTACAAACATGATACTGTGTATTACAAACATGATACTGTATATTACAAACATGATACTGTATATTACAAAGATGATACTGTGCATTACAAACATGATACTGTGTATTACAAACATGATACTGTATATTACAAAGATGATACTGTATATTACAAAGATGATTCTGTATATTACAAACATGATAGTGTATATTACAAAGATGATGTGAACTCCCATTCAGCAGCAAGTCAGTCGGTGATAAAAAATGAAAGGACATCAATCACCACACTGATTAGTACTCAAAAAGACCAGCGATTGTTCAATCCTGATTATAAAGTAGTCGTTAACATTAATTGCTAACTCGCTAGCCGCTGACTGACTAGCTTTGCTGTCACTAACACTGTTGAATTCCATCCATCCAACCATTTCGTACCGCTTGTCCCTTTTGGGTCGCAGGGGGTGCTGGAGCCTATCTCAGCTGCATTCAGCAGACTGTTGAATTCACATTGTTTATTTTATTTAAGAATGACAGTTAATTTCATTAAAGCTTTAATGTACAAACATACATATACACATACATGTGCATATACATTCACTGTACAAACATACATATACACATTCTGTACATATACATTAACTGTAAAAACACACATATACACATACTGTACATATACATTCACTGTACAAACATACATATACACATACTGTACATATACAAGTACATATACATATGTACACTCATGCATATAATCAGGTTTTATCAAACATATATTAACGTTGTTGCCCTAGGGCAGGGGTCGGCAACCCGCGGCTCTAGAGCCGCAAGCGGCTCTTTAGCGCCGTCCTAGTGGCTTTCTGGAGCTTTTTAAAAAATGTATGAAAAATGGAAAAAGAAAAAAAAAATCTCTTTTTTATTTTAATATGGTTTCTGTAGGAGGACAAACATGACACAAGCCTCCCTAATTGTTACAAAGCACACTGTTTATATTAAACATGCTTCACTGATTCGAGTATTTGGCGAGCGCCGATTTGTCCTACTAATTTTGGCGGTCTTTGAACTCACCGTAGTTTGTTTACATGTATAACTTTCTCCGACTTTCTAGGACATGTTTTATTCCACTTCTTTTTCTGTCTCATTTTGTCCACCAAACTTTTAACGTTGTGCATGAAAGGTGAGTTTTGTTGATGTTATTGACTTGTGTGGAGTGCTAATCAGACATATTTGGTCACTGCATGACTGCAAGCTAATCGATGCTAACATGCTATTTAGGCTAGCTATATGTACATATTGCATCATTATGTCTCATTTGTAGGTATATTCGAGGTCATTTAGTTTCCTTTAAGTCCTCTTAATTCAATTTATATCTCATGACACACTATCTGTATGTAATATGGCTTTTAATTTTTTTGCGGCTCCAGACAGATTTGTTTTTGTATTTTTGGTCCAATATGGCTCTTTCAACATTTTGGGTTGCCGACCCCTGCCCTAGGGGAAACTGGG
The DNA here is from genome assembly GCF_033978685.3 of Nerophis lumbriciformis. NCBI lineage: Eukaryota > Metazoa > Chordata > Actinopteri > Syngnathiformes > Syngnathidae > Nerophis > Nerophis lumbriciformis. The sequence continues at coordinate 39,154,613 of NC_084570.2, read as the reverse complement.
TAACACATGGCACACTGACAAAGCTTAACCTAATTGTTACTACAACAATCTACAATGTTAATATAACTGGCTTCTCTTTCTTCCCCTCCATTTATCTGATTTATTTTGTATTTCAAGATATCATTACATATATGTATTGTTGATAATAGAGGTAATTATTGTTGTTGTTCATTATCAATAGCGCTATTTCTATTGGTATTTGTATTGATCCATTTGTAGTGTAATAATGTTCATTGTCATTTCTATGTTATTATTTATTTCACTAACTGCTTCTTTGCTATCACTTTTACCATCATATTTGTACATATCCTATTTGATGATGTTGTTCTATTATTGTTGTTGTTGTCTCTGTGTCTTATCACCCTCTTGTCCCCACAATTTCCACCTCTGTCTTCCTTTTTTTTTCTCTTTCTATCCCCTCCTGCTCTGGCCCGGTTGCATCAAATAATAATATAAATCAATTTAATAAAGTCAAATACAAATAAGGCAACAAGAGAAGTATCCCAGACTTCTCTTTTGTAAAGTAAACTTGTACAGCCGATATATGACTTGCCTGAGAAGATGGACAGGACAAAAAAATTTTTTAAATTAAAACTTTAATTGGAGCAGAAAAGAGTTCCAGTATTTTATTTGAACCAGGCGCCATTTTGGAGGCGCAAAAAATAAAAATAAAAAAAGCTTACTCAACATGACGTCAGAGCACGTGACCAATCCAACGTCCCCGCCCCCTCGCTCCACCACTACACCTCTCCCTCTCTCTCTTTAGCCTTCCCAGGGTTCACCGAGCGCGGCGGCGTGGCCCCACCCCAATGTAGGCTCCTGCCCTCGGACAACGGAGACAACGGGAATATAAGAGTACTCTCCGAGGAGAAGACCGAGAAGAAGAAGAAGACCAATCCGCTTCGCGTCCTTTTTTCGCCTCACAGCAGCGTGGCGGCCTCATTGCTAGCTAAGCTAAGATAGCTCTGTGCTGCTAATTCTGCTGGATTTCCACGCAAATGCGAAGAAATGAGCGCGTGGATTATTCCACGCCAGCATGCAGTGCGCGTGTACGTGTAGTGCGGGTGCACGTCCAGGCCTCAGATCACTCTTTTTGACGAACAGATGCGTGCCTCAAAAACAACAAACCTCCATTTTTCTCCTGTAATTGTTCCTCGTATTCGGCTTCCTGTCTCGGCCAGGGTGGTGGCGATGTGAGGGGCCGAGAATACAACAAGTATTTTATGGGAAGGAGAAGCCCGCAAAAGCCGGAGAAAATCCGAATAAGTAGGCTGTGAAAGGAGGCAGAGAAGTGGGCCGGAAGTGTCACACATGTTTAGTACTTCACTTCCTGGACGGGACCGTCGTCAAGTTGGAAATGTTCCGAACGGAAGCTTGGAACCCAGCCGGGTGAGCGCCACACTCACGCCGAGTTCCGCGCCCTGTCGCCGGCCAGAGTCAGACACCAGCCCCGCGGTTGCTTGTCACCCTTCCCCTTGGACTACAAGTCAATCTGGACCAGCCCTGGTACAGTTTTCCCTGCTAGGACCAGGACCTCGGTCTGAGTGAACCCTCTTCTCGGTCCACTTGTTGCATTTGCCACCACCTAGCCTCCCGGTTTGAAAGCCACTTAGGACTACTAGTCAATCTGGACCAGCCCTGGTACGTTTTTTCCTGCTAGGACCAGGACCTTGGTCTGAGTGAACCCTCTTCTAGGTCCACTTGTTGCATTTGCCACCACCTAGCGTCCTCCTTTTTCTCGTTTGGAAGCCACTTAGGACTACTAGTCAATCTGGACCAGCCCTGGTACGTTTTTTCCTGCTAGGACCAGGACCGCGGTCTGAGTGAACCCTCTTCTCGGTCCACTTGTTGTATGTGCCACCACCTAGCCTCCCTGTTTGGAAGCCTCTTAGGACTACTAGTCAATCTGGACCAACTCTGGTACAGTTTTTCCTGCTAGGACCAGGACCTCGGTCTGAGTGAACCCTCTTCTTGGTCCACCTGTTGGATTTGCCACCACCGAGCCTCCTCCTTCATCCCGTTTGGAAGCTCCCTCCTTTGCTTTGTCCCTGCGGGAAGATGGGTTGTTTGGGCAACAGTAAGACTGAAGACCAGAGAAACGAGGAGAAGGCCCAGAGAGAAGCGAACAAAAAGATCGAAAAGCAGCTCCAGAAGGACAAACAAATCTACAGAGCGACGCACCGACTGCTGCTTTTAGGTGAGTGCCTTCGTTTGTCAAAGGGCCAAGTAGAACACACTTTTTAACAAAATTATTCCCGAGCGCGGCCACCGCTGCTGCTCACTGCTCCCCTCACCTCCCAGGGGGTAGAACAAGGAGATGGGTCAAATGCAGAGGGTAATTTCACCACAGTTAGTGTGTGTGTGTGTGACAATCATTGGTACTTTAACCTTTTAACTTTTTATTTAACAAGCATTGTCAATATTTTTGGGAACAATTTGAACAGTAACACTGTGAATAGGAATAATAAAACACTGTACTTTTTAACCAAGTGACTCTTTGGCATACCGCAGTTTGAGAATCGCTGTTTTAGGTATTTGGAGTTCATGAAAAAAGTGAAAGGAGAACGTTGGTACTGTTAAAAAAAGTATGTTGCAAGACGCAAACATTGGTGGCGCTGATGAGTGGATTTTAAACGAAACCGCGAGGCTAAAGTGCATTATTCTCCCACATTTTAAAGAACATGTGGAGCTAGATGTGATAAAATTTATCAACAAGTGCCCAAAATATCATCAAGTCCAACTTTATTTATAAAAGGGCTTTTCATCCTGGCTAGCTCGCCGCTTTTGTGCAACACTTACTGTTATCTTATAGCTTTTGGGCTAATTGGGCTTAACAATAACAATTATATATACAATAAAACAGTGTTTTTCAACCACATTTCTTGCGTTGAAAAAATCCAGAGGCACACCACCAGCAGAAATAATTAAAAAACGAAATGCAGTTAACAGTAAAAAGTCGTTGTAGGAATTGTTGGATATGAATTTAAAGCATAACAAGCATGCATCAATACAGCTATTGTCTCAAAGTAGGTGTACTGTCACCACCTGTCACATCACACTCCGACTTATTTGGACTTTTTTGCTGTTTTCCTGTGTGTAGTGTTTTAGTTCTTGTCTTGCGCTCTAATTTTTGTGGCTTTTTCTCTTTCTTTGGTATTTTCCTGGAGCAGTTTCATGTCTTCCTTTGGGAGATATTTCCTGCATCTACTTGGTTTTAGCAATCAAGACTATTTAAGTTGTTGTTATCCTTCTTTGTGGGGACATTGTTGATTGTCATGTCATGTTCGGATGTACATTGTGGACGTCTTTGCTCCACAGTAAGTCTTTGCTGTCGTCCAGCATTCTGTTTTTGTTTACTTTGTAGCCAGTTCAGTTTTAGTTTTGTTCTGCATAGCCTTCCCTAAGCTTCAATGCCTTTTCTTAGGGGCAATCACCTTTTGTTTATTTTTGGTTTAAGCATTAGACACAATTTTACCTGCACGCTGCCTCCCGCTGTTTCCAACATCTACAAAGCAATTAGCACCGGCTCGCCACCTACTGATATGGAAGAGTATTACATGGTTACTCTGCCGAGCTCTAGACAACATCGACGCTCAACAACAACACATCATTTGCAGACTATAATTACTGGTTTGCAAAAAATATTTTTACCCCAAATAGGTGAAATTAGACAATCTCCCACGACACACCAGACTGTATCTCACGGCACTAGTGTGCGCCGCGGCACAGTGGTTGAAAAACATCCATCCATTTTCTACCGCTTATTCCCTTCGGGGTCGCAGGACCAGCGCTATATAAATATAATTCACCAAATGAGCACCTGATGATGTTTTTGATGCAAGTATAACCGTTCAAAGGCAATAAACCTGTATTTATTGCATATTTGAACATCGTCATTGAAATGTAAACTTTTAAATATTCAAGTTAAACAAAATGCATTCAGAAAGCTCTTCACTTTTTATGTCACCGCCTTATTCCAAAATGGAATATATTCATTTTTGTCCTCAAAATTCTACACACAATGCCCCATAATGACAATGTGATTATTATTTTTTTTATATTGCAAATGTTTTAAACATAAAAAAGTAAAACATAACACAACTATGCATACTCTTTGAGCAATACTTTGTTGGCAGCCATTCCAGCCTCAAGTCTTTTTTAATACAATGCTACACGCTTGGCACACCTATCTTCGGGCAGTTTGGCCCATTCCTCTAGACGGCTGCGTTGACCCTGGATCTCAGGAAACAGAGTGGACCGACACCAGCAGATGACATGGCACCCCAAACCATCACTGATGGTGGAAACTTTACACTAGACTTCAGGCAACGTGGATCCTGTGCCTCTCCTGTCTTCCTCCAGACTCTGGGACCTCGATTTCCAAAGGAAATGCAAAATTTGCATGGTTGGGTGATGGTTTGGGGTGCCATGTCATCTGCTGGTGTCGGTCCACTCTGTTTCCTGAGATCCAGGGTCAACGCAGCCGTCTACCAGCAAGTTTTAGAGCACTTCATGCTTCCTGCTGCTGACCTGCTCTATGGAGATGGAGATTTCAAGTTCCAACAGGACTTGGCGCCTGCACACAGCGCAAAATCTACCCGTGCCTGGTTTACGGACCATGGTATTTCTGTTCTAAATTGGCCCGCCAACTCCCCTGACCTTAGCCCCATAGAAAATCTGTGGGGTATTGTGAAAAGGAAGATGCAGAATGCCAGACCCAAAAACGCAGAAGAGTTGAAGGCCACTATCAGAGCAACCTGGGCTCTCATAACACCTGAGCAGTGCCAGAAACTCATCGACTCCATGCCACGCCGCATTAACGCAGTAATTGAGGCAAAAGGAGCTCCAACCAAGTATTGAGTATTGTACATGCTCATATTTTTCATTTTCATACTTTTCAGTTGGCCAACATTTCTAAAAATCCCTTTTTTGTATTAGCCTTAAGTAATATTCTAATTTTGTGACACACGGAAATTTGGATTTTCATTTGTTGCCACTTCAAATCATCAAAATTAAATGAAATAAACATTTGAATGCATCAGTCTGTGTGCAATGAATAAATATAATGTACAAGTTACACCTTTTGAATGCAATTACTGAAATAAATCAAGTTTTTCAAAATATTCTAATTTACTGGCTTTTACCTGTGTGTATATATATATATATATATGTTTATATATAATATATGTATATATATATATACATATATATGTATATATATATATGTGTGTGTATATATGTATATATATATATATATATATATATATATATATATATATATATATATACATAGATAGATGGATATACCGTCCCCCAGACACATTTTTGTCTCTAAATGTGGCCCCCCGAGTCAAAATAATTGCCCAGGCCTGCGCTAGAGAATGAAGAGTGTTTGAAACTCCGCATGTCAACATCTCCGTTCGGTGCCACACCAACAAAATGCCCAAGCAACCATTTCCACATCAACACCGTATGAAAAAAATAGTCAACAACACAAGGAGATAACGTCCGCAAGAACCTACCACATAGCGAAGGACATACACTATTTGATTTCCTATTATGCAGCTCATTTTTAATTGACAGTTATTAAAATATCTTGTGTGACATCATGCACAAAAGTGCACTTTATTTGTTTTAAACAATTGTAGTGGCGTTCTGTACAAAAAGTGCAAAAGTGTTGATTTGATATGTCATCTTAGTGACATCGTCTGTTTAAACTCCACACTGTGGACTTTATATCTTCACTGTGTGTAAACACATTCTTTATGTTTAATGTGAATACTGTATCTTAGGAGTTTATGTTCAATGTGAATACTGTATCTTAGTTGTTTATGTTCAAAGTGAATACTGTATCTTAGTAGTTTATGTTCAATATGAATTCTGTGTCTTAGTTGTTTATGGTCAATATGAATACTGTATCTTAGTTGTTTATATTTAATGGGAATAGTGTATCTTAGTTGTTTATGTTTAATGGGAATACTGTATCTTAGTTGTTTATGTTCAATGGGAATACTGTATCTTAGTAGTTTATTTTCAATGTGAATACTGTTTCTTAGTAGTTTATGTTCAATGTGAATACTGTATCTTAGTAGTTTATGTTCAATGTGAATACTGTATCTTAGTTGTTTATGGTCAATATGAATACTGTATCTTAGTAGTTTATGTTTAATATGAATACTGTATCTTAGTTGTTTATGTTCAATGTGAATACTGTATCTTAGTTGTTTATGTTCAATGTGAGTAGTTGTTTACACAGTAATGTGTTTACTGTGATTGGTGTATGGGGAAAAGCGTTAATGTCTCCTGTTTTCATATTAGCATTTAAACCATAGACATGTTATAAGGGTACGCAGCTTTGACCGCTATTGCCTACTGGCGCTGACGAGACGCGGGGCCACCATCTTGGAGTGGTGATCCACTCCACTCAGTGCAATTCATTAGGCAGGAGCAATGAACTGTCAGCGCATGGTAAAGGACACATGTTTTGGCGTGTTTTATTATTCATAGTTTGCTTAACAGTAATAGAATATTCTTATATGCTATAAGTGACCAGACGTCCGAGATCAAAACTGGGAATATAATCCCAGAGAAGGAGGAAAAAAACGGTCAGCTATTTTTAAGTTGAAGAAACAATATGATTAGGTTATATATACATGCGTATATCCTACATAAACAATTTATTCATACATTAGATATCTATATATCTTAGGGACCTATAGACTGTAACTCTGTTGCTGCTGCAGCGGAGAGTTTATTCTGTCTTGACACTTTTGTATTACATTCTTCCCTTAAATGATCATGTTTACAGTGATTGTTTTATATGTATTTTTTATGTATGTCGCTTTGGATAAAAGCGTCTGCCAAATACTTAAACATAAACATGTATAAACACCTGAAAGTCTTTATATCAGCTAAAACCAACAATCTGTTTCACTGAATTCAAAATAAAACCAAATTCTGTCTTACAATCTTTATCTTCATAATTTATTTCAACTTTATGTTATTCAAGTCTGACATTTTTAAATGTAATTAATTTCATTGACAAGCAATTCTATTATGGTCATACTCTTGTTTGCTAGCGGCTAGGATTTCAGTACTATTGAAGATCTTTGCTCCTTCTCAACTCTGTAGTAATATTATTTTTACAAAATACAACCAATAGTACGTCAATGTTAAATCTTACTTGTGAAAAGTAATCCCCCGATTCCTATTTTCAACAGTTCGTTCATTTGAGCAAGAAAACACTGAACATTATCTTTGTTTTCTACCTGTCAACTGTCAGTTTAGCATCTTTGTTTTCTACCTGTCAACTGTCAGTTTAGGCTGCTCGCCGGCTCCTCATCACCACTTCAAGATGGCGGCCCAATTTCTCGCGTCACAGCAGCCAATGCTGCGTCTACTTATAAGATGTCTATGATTTAAACTAGCAAGCAAACTAACGTGACTCGTTACATGATTTTATGAAGGTGTGGTGGTTGATCAGGGTTTTATGATCATTTAAACGAAACACGGTGGACAGTGGTTATCATTATGTGCATGGAGTACAAAGTGCTGTAACTGTGCATGTGGGCTGGCAAACTTCTGGAGTTGATTGAAAAAGCAGGCCCAGGATCCACGTGTAGAGCAACAGACAAATGGTGTAAGAGTGCAAATGTTTGTGGTTGTTGTGAAACACTGGACTTCTTCTCTGGGAAGATGATAGGACAGAAAGGCCTTTATGTGACAATCAAGTATTTTGGCTGGGAGTGTGTGTTTGACACAGCGCCAGTGTGCATCATCACTCAAATTTACATTAAAAGTTCGGCATTTCCGTGTTCAAGTAACCACAGAATTGGCCAATTAAACAGAATTTGATGTTAAAGGCAGAATATCAGGCAACTTGTCCTAAAAGTGAGTGAAAAGTTGTGGTAGGAACATTTGTTTAGGTAAATATGTCCTGTATATCAGTGGTCCCCAACCACCGGTACCGGTCCGCAGACCGATTGGTACCGGGCCGCACAAGAAATAAAAAAACAAAAAACAAATGTATTTTTATTTTTTATTTTTTACTAAATCAACATAAAAAATACAATATATACATTATATATCAATATAGATCAATACAGTCTGCAGGGATACAGTCCGTAAGCACACATGATTGTATTTCTTTATGGGGAAAAATAAATAAATAAATTTAAAGCGTTGACCGGTCCGCAGCTACAAAAAGGTTGGGGACCACTGCTGTATATCATCCATGCGGACACGGCCACTTGGCAGTAGGAAGCTAAAGCTAGCAAGAACAATCATACACACACTTAGGCATCCATGATGTCGTTCATAACAACACAACAGATGACATGTGTTGTGTGTGTATGATTGTTTGTACATTGATGTTACATCCATGATGTCGTTCACAACAGATGAGATGTGTTGTGTGTGTGTATGATTGTTTGTACATTGATGTTACATCCATGATGTCGTTCACAACAACACAACAGATGAGATGTGTTGTGTGTGTATGATTGTTTGTACATTGATGTTACATCCATGAGGTCGTTCACAACAACACAACAGATGAGATGTGTTGTGTGTGTATATGATTGTTTGTACATTGACGTTACATCCATGATGTCGTTCACAACAACACATCAGATGACATGTGTTCTGTGTGTATGATTGTTTGTACATTTATGTTACATCCATGATGTCGTTCACAACAACACAACAGATGACATGTGTTCTGTGTGTATGATTGTTTGTACATTTATGTTACATCCATGATGTCGTTCACAACAACACAACAGATGACATGTGCGTGTATGATTGTTTGTACATTGATGTTACATCCATGATGTCGTTCACAACAACACAACAGATGACATGTGTGTGTATGATTGTTTGTACATTGATGTTACATCCATGATGTCGTTCACAACAACACAACAGATGACATGTGTGTGTATGATTGTTTGTACATTGATGTTACATCCATGATGTCGTTCACAACAACACAACAGATGTGTTGTGTGTGTATGATTGTTTGTACGTTGATGTTACATCCATGATGCCGTTCACAACAGATGAGATGTGTTGTGTGTGTATGATTGTTTGTACATTGATGTTACATCCATGATGTCGTTCACAACAACACAACAGATGACATGTGTTGTGTGTGTATGATTGTTTGTACATTGATGTTACATCCATGATGTCATTCACAACAACACAACAGCTGTGTTGTGTGTGTATGATTGTTTGTACATTGATGTTACATCCATGATGTCGTTCACAACAACTCATGGCATTTAACAAGTTTGTAAACACATCAGTCAGATATAATTTGCCCGGGCCCCTCTGTAGTTGAATAGGTTACGACCCCCTGCTCTATCTATACATTAGGGGCATTCTAGTCTTTTAGGACTTTTCTGCAAAAACGTTTGTTTCCCAAGTTTCGAGCTAAACTGGAGGGGGCCGGCACAAAGTCCTTCCTGGACTGCATTTGGCCCCCCGGACAGCAGTTGAATACAATCTTATGTGTTGTCATATCTCTGCCTTTGTAGGAGCCGGAGAGTCCGGGAAGAGCACAATCGTGAAACAGATGAGGATCCTCCACGTCAACGGCTTCAATGCAGAGTGAGTGTGATAGTAGGCAAATGTTCTTTCAATGTGTGTCTTGAGGACCATCACAGACTTCCTTCACATTGTCCTGCATTGGCGCTGGTTCCGTGTTCAGGTGCCCTGTGAATGTGAAACATCAAGCTTTTGTGAATAACTGCAATGTAGAAAAAACACCTCATGAGAGCGCAAAAATGTTTTAGCCATATTTAAGAGGTTTTTCCAAATACGGCTGTTTCCATTTCCGATTTCTTATTGCGATGTTGAGATTTTGCACATTTCTAAAGTAAGGGAAATACAGCTACTGACACACAAGGACAAAGCGCTCATTAGCAATTAGAGTTGTCCCCATACCAATATTTTGGTACCAGTACCAAAATGTATTTCAATACTTTTCTGAATAAAGGGGACCACAAAAAATGTCATTATTGTTTTTATTGTAACAAAAAATCTTAGGGTACATGAAACATATGTTTATTATTGTAATTTAGTCCTTAAATAAAATAGTGAACACACTAGACAACTTTACTTTTAGTAGTAAGTAAACAAACAAAGACTCCTAATTAGTCTGCTGACGTATGCAGTAACATATTGCGTCGTCTATCATTCTATTATATATGAGGGACAAACTGTAAAAATGAATTATTAATCTACTTGTTCATTTACTGTTAATATTTGCTTATTTTCTGTGTTAACATGTTCTATCTACACTTCTGTTAAAATGTAATATTCACTTATTCTTCTCTTCTTTGATACTTTACATTAGTTTTGGATGATACCACACATTTAGGTATCGATCCGATACCAAGTCGTTACAGGATCATACATTGGTCATATTCAAAGTCCTCGTGTGTCCAGGGACGTATTTACTGACTTTATAAACATAATATGAAAAAGGAAAAAATATTTTGTGACGATAACAAATAATGGTGTAATCATAGTAGTATCGACTAGATACGCTCTTGTACTTGGTATCATTACAGTGGATGTTAGTTGTAGATCCACCAATGGTGTTTGTTTACATTGTGACGCCGGTGAGCTATTGTATCCTCCTACGGTGTGTAGTGAAGCATGTTTAGCTATTACTCGCCCTCCAGTGATATTCAACTTGTAAGAAACTTAATTTGTCGCCATGGAGGCCAGGTTTAGTGATTTTAAAGTAGCTAAAACACTGCCGACTGCGGATGGATGATAGAGGCTAGCTAGCCATGTCTTAAAGCACCTCTTCCTGAGGGTGTTTCAGTGTTATAACTTCACCTTTATCTTTACTTTTTACACCAAAATGCGTCCATTCTCCTTTTTCTGTCTACACACTGTGTTTGCTTGCAAGTACTCCGTATGACGTGGCGCACCGTCATGCCCGTTAAACTTTTTCTTTTTTTTTTAAACACGGGGAACCAGTACTTATCAGAGTATAGTGCAGTTTTTGATTAATTAGTACTGCAATATTTTACTATTACCGGTATACCGTACAACCCTATTAGCAATAAAGCTACACACACATCAAAGTGTTCTAGTGTTGTCCCGTTAGCCAAATACCGTATTTTCCGCACCATAAGGCGCCCTGGGTTATAAGCCGCGCCTTCAATGAACGGCATATTTCAAAACTTTGTCCACCTATAAGACGCCCCGTGTTATAAGCCGCATCTAACTGCGCTAAAGGAATGTCAAAAAAACAGTCAGATAGGTCAGTCAAACTTTAATAATATATTAAAAACCAGCGTGACGTGGGCGCGCACGGAGTCGTATATCAACATGGACGGAGCTGCGTGAAAAAAGCCACCCGGCCTCTTCGCGTAAACTTACCTTAATCACTCGCTCATCTTTTCTTCATCCATCCCTTCGGGTTAGCTTTTATGATGACGCCGGCTGGAAAGGTCTCTTTTGGCAATGTCTTCCTTTTGAATATCACCATGGGTGGAAGTTTCTGGCCATTAGCATGGCAAGCTAGAACCACAGTGAAGGATGACTTCTCATTCCCTGTGGTGCGAATATTCACCGTACGTGCTCCCGTTGTATCCACAGTGCGGTTCACAGGAATATCAAAAGTCAGTGGAACCTCGTCCGTCCATGTTGATAATGTTCTCTGGCCGGATCTTTTTTTCAGCTATCTTGTTTTTACAATATGCACGGAAAGTAGCCAGCTTTTCTTGAAAGTCTTTAGGCAGTTGCTGTGAAATAGTAATCCGTGTGCGGATGGAGAGATTGCGTCTTTTCATGAACCGGATCCCTGTCGCTTAGTAGGAGCCATTTTGTGGTCTTTACAGATGTAAACACACAAAGGAAATGAAACGTAATATTCGCGCGCTTCTTCTTCTTCTACGCGGGCGGGTGGTTGCTTACAGTAGAAGAAGAAGCGCTTCCTGTTCTATGGGGGCGGGTGCTTACCTTGGCGGTTGCTTGCGTAGAAGAAGAAGCACTTCCTCTTCTACGGGGAAAAAAGATGGCGGCTGTTTACCGTAGTTGCGAGACCGAAACTTTATGAAAATGAATCTTAATATTTATCCATATATAAAGCGCACCGGGTTATAAGGCGCACTGTCAGCTTTTGAGAACATTTGTGGTTTTTAGGTGCGCCTTATAGTGCGGAAAATACGGTACTGTTCAATACTTTTAAAATACCTTTCAAAATAAATGGGACCACAAAAAATTTCATTATTGGCTTCATTTGAACAGAGCATCTTATGATACATGAAGCATTTCTAATTGTAATCATTGATGGCAGTACTGTATATGCTATCTATAGTATGTTGTCAAACTGGGAAGTAGATTCTTCCAGGAAGCTGAATGTTGAATGTTGCGCTCTACAAAATGTTTATACTGTAAACTACTTATGACAATACCAACTGTTGGATTGTAACATTCATCTTAGTCGTAGTTTTTGTTACCAAATTTGGAGGTGTTGAAATCGCCATGTAAAATCGCTAACGCTAATAGTAGCCTGTCTATGGCAAATACAATGTAAATCAGCATAAAGGTAGGGCATTTTGAAAGACTTACTTTACGTTCGAGCGTTTTCTCCCCAGCATTTGTTGGGGTTAAAAACTGCAGCATGACTTACACCTCAGGGAGTTTGTCTGAGTGCTGCTTGAGGTTTACGTCTGCCACCGGACGTGAAGAGTCTTAACATGGACAGTGTCAAAATATGGCATCATTTGATTTCACGTCAATCCATAGCCAGCAGTACCTTTTTACTTTTTATGGTCAAAGCAAGTGTTTCTTTAAAGGAGGGCTCATATTTTTAGGGCACCAAGGCAAACATTATTTTCTTTCCAGGCAGGGGCTCCAAAGCGTGCGTGCGTGCGTGCGTGCGTGCGTGCGTGCGTGCGTGCGTGCGTGCGTGCGTGCGTGCGTGCGTG